>NC_064862.1:69225257-69520257 GCF_024139225.1 Suncus etruscus
TAACAGTTTTGTGTTGTGTTCTCCTTGTTTTATTCTGAAGGTGCTCAGAGTTTATTCCTGTTTCTGTGCTCAAGGATCACTCCTGCTGGGTTCAGAGGACCACATGAGGTGCCAGGGATTAAATTTAGGCCAGCCATGTGTGAGGCAAGTGCCCTACTCATTGTGCTATCTTTCTGGCCCCAACGACAGTTTTGTAGACCACAGAGTATCAAAAATAACATTTAAGAAATAAAATTATGTTAACTGCTAAAAATAAAAAAGTATCCCAAAGCCAGTGTGATTCTCATCCTATCTCATTCCATCAAGGGCTCCTGTGCTCAAGCTAAGTGATAGCTGTGGTTGGCACCTTGTCCCCTCCCTGGGCATTGGTAGTCAGGTTTTCTAACCAAAACCAACTTTTATCCTCAGTGAGGGATGGCTCTGCACCCCAGGTCTCACTCTGCCCTGCCCAGCCCAACTAAGAAAAGGGCTTTTTTCCAACTTCATGAGGCTGAAGTATTGACATAATTGATCTGGAATCCTGTGTGAGCCATTTGACTCTCTTCTCTTCCTCCACTTACTATTTTTTATGCAATCACTTATTTATGCCAATTCGGACTCTGATATTTCTATTATATTTAGGCTATAATCCAATATGCTTTTATTTAATTATCTCATTCAAACAGTTTCTGCTTTGACCTTCGGGAACTATTCTCTGCAGGAGTCCCTTTGTCGTGTCCCATTATTTTGAGTTTATGTTTGTGTGTTTTTAGCTTGTTTTTAACACATCTTTACTTCCTGACAGAATAACTTGCTCCAGGCTCTTCTTGTGTATTTTATGCCCCATCGACACTGCCAATTCTCCCAGGGTTTATCTTTTTTAACCTTGTGCCTGGCATCTTAAAATTGCAGCTTGTCATATTGGAAGATGTCAGAAGACCACTCATTCCACCCTCTGTGTTACAGATGAGGTAGGAAAGGACAGGAGAGCGATGTGACAAACACCCATCAAAAACTAGAGCCCAGGCCATTGAGCAGACTATGCCATCACCAGTCCCCAGAAATGACCTTGACTTGAATATGGAACCCCAATGCCAACACCCCAACAGAGACCAGAAAATTGACTCTAGAGTAAGTTTTATACTTCAATGTGCTATCATGTTATTTTTTGTCTCACCAAAAGGAGTTGATGACTGAAAAGAATTTCTTGGTAATTGGTAAAGACACCCAGTTAGCACAGCCTCTCAGTGCGTCTTGTTGGACATATTCGAGGCCCTTGTCAGCAGATCCAGGACTATGCCTTCTTGCACATGGGCTTTTAACTTTGTATCCAGCCATTAAGTATTTGATGATAATAGTTCCCAAGGATACTGTAATGTCATTTTCTTACAAAAACATAAACTCTTACCTATTAGCCCTATGTTTACTGCTTAACTGATTTTAATGCAAATAAATTGGGGACAAATAGGGGTGAGGAATTCTAGAAGAATGCAGTCCCTTGATTAAACAGCACAGTTTACCCAGAGCATCTGTACAGACTCTGGGAAAAGGAGATTTTGAAAAGATTAACAGTGCAAGATGCTGGAGAAAAAAATCTTCTCACCTGGCTCATACACGAATCTGTTTCTGCAGAGAAGCATTGTTTTTGTTTGTTTGTTTTGGTTTTTGTTTTTTTTTTTTTTTGGAGGGTCACCACCTGGCAGCGTTCAGGGGTTACTCCTGGCTCTATGCTCACAAATTGTTCCTGGCAGGCTCGGGGCACCATATGGGATGCCAGGATTCAAACCACTGACCTTCTGCATGCAAGGCAAACGCCTTACCTGCATGTTATCTCTCCAGCCCAGAGAAGCATTCTTGTGTCACTCACTTGAAACAAGAGCCCAGGCAATTGGCCCTATGTTGTGTGAAACTAACACAAAAGGACTTCATTTTTCCCAGAAACTGTGCTCTGCTCTGGAGACTCCTGGCAGCTGGATTCCTGCTATGACAACATGGTGTTATCTGGTATTCGTTTCATTTTCGTTTTGCAACTTGTTCGCATTAGGACAGCAGAGTTCCTTTTTTGTTTTTTGGTTTTTGTTTTTTGGCGGTGCTCAGGGGTTACTCCTGGCTCTGTGTTAAGAAATCTCTCCTGGGGCTGGAGAAATAGCATGGAGGTAAGGCATTTGCCTTTCATGCAGAAGGTCATTGGTTCGAGTCCCGGCATCCCATATGGTTTCCCTGAGCCTGCCAGGAGCGATTTCTGAGCAGAGAGCCAGGAATAACCCCTGAGCGCTGCCAGGTGTGACCCAAAATTAAAGAAATCTCTCCTGACAGGCTCAGGGATCATATGGGATGCCGGGGATGAAACCTGGGTTCGTCCCGGGTCAGCCACATGCAAGGCAAATGCCCTACTGCTGTACTATCACTCTGGCCCAGGATAGCAGTTCTTCCTCTACTCTAGACCCTCTTGGCAATCTCCACCCCACTTCACTGGAGCATATGCTCTGTCTCTGTCTCAGTGTGTGTCGCTTTATTACCTATTGATTGTCCATCAACTGATCTCTTCTCTGTAATCTACCTATCACCATTCAATTATCTATCCATTCAGCCAGCCTCTATCGATTATCCATTCAGCCATCATCTATCGATTATCTATCCATCCATCATGTATCTATCATTATCTATTCATGTATTTCTATGATCCCATTTCTCTCATCTATCATTTGCCTATAGTCTGTCTCCCTACTTCCCTATCAGCCATGCTTGCATGGTTCTATTCTACATATGTATGACTGTGTTTATGAGTGGATGAATGTAGGTATGTAGATCAAGACTAGCCAAAATGGTAGGCAGGAGGGGGGATGGTTATTAACAAAACTGTCTCCCCAATACAAACTGGCATTGCAGGCAATTTCCCTTCTTACCTCTCCTCTCGGCATTCCGTGACTCCCTCTCTACCCAGCTCTTTCCTCTCTTCTTCTGGAGCAAACAGCTTTTAGACAAAACTGTTCAGGACTGGGTGTGAGACATGCAGGCCCCACCAATCTTCCACCCTACCGCTGCAGCCTTTTTTCACTGTTTGCCCAAAAGATGTGAGTGAGTCCACTGTCAGTGGCATATGGCCTGGCAGAGGCATCTCTTCCTATCTTTCCTCAGGCCTAGCCAACCTAGGAGAGATGAAGATTAATTTGCTGACACAGAGGTTCTCAGTGCAGGGCCCCAAAGCTAGCAGTTCAGCCTCATTCGAGGAGTGAATAGGAACTGGGTGCTGAAGCCCTAATGCAGGTCTACAGTCCGAAACTTTGAGGTGGGACCCAGTAGTGGTTTTGTTTGGTGTTCTTTGAGGAATCATACCAGGAAATGGTCGCGGCTACTGAGAGTTCTGTGCGTCGGGGCGTTGCTGGGATTATGCCAGGGATCAAATCAGGTCCACTACTTACAAGGTTGTAAATATCAAGCTTAGTTTTGGAGCTGAGATATTCACTGTATTTGGCCTTTTGGGATGCTGGGCTCTGCGCTGGAAGAGTGATCTCCCGCGCCCTCTAGTGGAAATTTAGCCATAGCGCAAGAACCCACCGGCTTTCCTCCATTCCCCCAACCCCAGCCCCAGAAGGTAACGGAGAACCCCCTGGGTGCTGGGCTTTTGCCCTGTGATGTGGAAATGATTATGTTGTAGGTAGGGCTCCTGAAAAGTCAATTTATTCCTCCAAGGCCAGGGGAAAAGATCACTCGAGGGGATGAATCACTGTAAGAATGCAAAGAAGTGGAGTTGCTGGGTGGAATGGAAACTCAATTCCTAGATTTTTGGTTAATCCCCATTGCTTTCCAGAAAGGCAACACCTGTTGACATCCCCCACAAACAGGACCTGGCGTCCATGCCAGCACTGATTGTTCTTGTTCTTTTTGGTGTGTGCCAGTCTCTGTGGTATGAGATGATATCACATTGTTTTGATATGCGTTTTCCTGATGATTATTGATACAGAGTATTTACTTTTCTTGGCCACACCCGGTGACACTCAGGGGTTACTCCTGGCTATGCGCTCAGAATCGCTCCTGGCTTGGGGGACCGAACCATGGTCTTAGGTTAGGGCCGGCAAGGCAGACCCCTTGCTGTTCTGCGCCACTGCTCTGGCCCCAATGCAGAGCAGTTTTTTTATGTGCCCTTTGGACATTTGCGATTTTTTTTTAGGAAGTTTCTTTTCATTTCTCCATTTTTTGATGGGATTGGATCTTTTGAAAGAGCAAAGGAAGGAAAGAAGGAAAGAAAGAAAGAAGAAAGAAAGAAAGAAAGAAAGAAAGAAAGAAAGAAAGAAAGAAAGAAAGAAAGAAAGAAAGAAAGAAAGAAAGAAAGAAAGAAAGAAAGAAAGAAAGAAAGAAAGAAAGAAAGAAAGAAAGAAAGAAAGAGAAAGAAGAAAGAAAAGTAACAAAAAAAGAAAGAAAGAAAGAGGGAGGAAGGAAGGAAGAAAGAAAGAAAGAAAGAAAGAAAGAAAAAAGAAAGAAAGGAAAGAAGAAAGAAAGAAAGAAAGAAAGAAAGAAAGAAAGAAAGAAAGAAAGAAAGAAAGGAAGGAAGGAAGGAAGGAAGGAAGGAAGGAAGGAAGGAAGGAAGGAAGAAGGAAGGAAGAAGAAAGAAAGAAAGAAAGAAAGAAAGAAAGAAAGAAAGAAAGAAAGAAAGAAAGAAAGAAAGAAAGAAAGAAAGAAAGAAAGAAAGAAAGAAAGAAAGAAAGAAAGAAAGAAAGAAAGAAAGAAAGAAAGAAAGAAAGAAAGAAAGAAAGAAAGAAAGAAAGAAAGAAAGAAAGAAAGAAAGAAAGAAAGAAAGAAAGAAAAAGAAGCCTCCTCAGAGAAAGCTTCAAACATAGAACAAGGGTCTCTAGGATCAAAGGCAAGAAATCCTGGGCAGGTGCATTCACAGGACACCTTCTTGACCTCAACTTCCCTTTCTGTTTTTGCCAGCTTCTTTTGTGACATGAGAGAGAGAGAGAGAGAGAGAGAGAGAGAGAGAGAGAGAGAGAGAGAGAGAGAGCGAGGAGAGAGGTGGGAAACTGGGGAATTGGTTATAAGAAATGTGCACTGGTGAAGGAACTGTATAGGAACATCCTATGCACAATTGTGAACAACTTTGTAACTGTCTATCTCACAGTGATTCCATTTAAAAGTATATTAATTAAAATAACAACTTAAAAATTTTCCCCAAAAAAGCTTATCTGTCTCTAGATACAGTCAAAGCTTCAGCCTATGAATGTGGGTGGGAATGGGGGAGGTCAGCATAACCCAGGCCTAATCAGCAGCTGCAGTGCTGAGGCTTAAACTCTCTGGCCTGCCCCTGTACCCTCACGTTTATCCATGGGCAGAAGGGGTGCAGCTGAAGGTCTCCTCCCAGTGCCTTGACTCATCATACCCTCCATACCCCTTAAGTCCCTGAGATCTTGCTTTACAGCTCTCAGTCTGGCTATTAAAGCTGCAGTTATTTTTCCTCTGACTGCATTCCTCCGTCTCACAGATAATGGCCCTGTCTGCTGACCCTGTATAGTACACAGTAGGTGCTCCATAAGTACTTGTGAAATTAATGAATCACAATATTTACTCATTTGCATTGCTAAAAAAAATATAGACAGTCCATTTGGGCAACTTGGGGGTTGAATGCAATTAACAATCACAAACAAAAATTGAAGTCAACAGTATGTTTCCAACACCCAGTCAGCCAGCCAGCCACCTTCTGTGCCTGACAAGTGGCTGAGTGATCAAAGATCTTTAGGGGACACTTTAAAGTCAAGAAATCAGGAATCCAATGTGAATAAAGAAAAACATGGAAGGGCAGTGTCCACTGTGTACACGAAACTAATCTAGATTTCTGGCATCCCACAAGGTCCCCAGAGTTCTCTAGGAGTAATCCCTGAGCACAAAGCCAGGAGAAAGCCCTGTGTGCCCTACCAGGTATGATGGTGTTGGTGGAGGAGAAGGAAGAGGGAGGAAAGAGGAGGAAGGAGGTAGAAAAGGAAGGGGGAGGAGGAAATAGGAGGAGGCAGAGAAGGAAGAAAGAAAGATGAAGAGAAGGAAGAGGAAGAGGAGAAGAAAAGGGGGGTGAGGAGGAAGAGGGGCAGGGTCAGAGGCAAATGTAGATCTGAGCCCACAATGAGTTGCTTTTCCTCACAGCCAGTCTCTTTCCTGCAAAGTCCTGCCATGATACATGTTCCCAGTTCCCAGGAGGACCTTGAGCAGTGCACAGTCAGTACACAGATGTGTGGCACCCAGCACACAGATGTACTGGAGGAGGAGCTGCTTGGCTCTGTTCCTTTTTCTCTCCCCCTCTAACAATGCTAATTCTGGTTTGACTTAGTTTCTCTCCCCCTTGTGATTCTTGCCTTGACCAAGGTCCCACACTAAGCAGGAGAGCTCACAGGGTTGATATTTATGCTCACACAGCCCTGTCATGTGCTCATTCAGTCCTGCTTACAGTGTTCCAACACCTTTGGTGATGTGCTCACAGACTCCTAGTGAAGTGCCCACACACCCTTGGTTGTATGTTCACACACTCTTCATTGTGGTGCACTTTGTGGTGATAGAACAAATGATGGGGGGGCCCTAAAATATTGCCAAGATTGTCCTGGGCACACTGGATGCTTTGGGGATCAAGCTGATTGCCTGACGCCAGCAAGGCAGGACTTCAGCCCAGTGATGCCTGGCCCTAGGGTTTCTGCTTCCACTTTGATGCCTTCTGTAAATGTTTCTCTTGAATATAAATTTTAAGTGTAGCTAGTCCTTGATTTATGATCAAAAGTTACAGCTAGATACGTTGAAAATATTGTAAATCAAAAATGCATTTACTAGACCTAATATACAGAACACCCAGCTTAGCCCTACCTGCTACAACCCTGCTGAATAATCACATTGGCCTGATTCTGGGAACAGTCATCTAATACAAAGTCTATTTCTTTTGTAACCATGTTTGAAAGATATGTTTAAGTATATTTATTCACACTCTGGATTCAGTGCAAAATAATGAAAACCAAAATATTTCAGTAGCATAAGTCAATATATCGGTGTTGAAACCACTTATGGTTTTGATCATTTAACTCTAAGCAAAATGCCCCTCATTGATACCAGAAGAAGAAAGTATGCTGGGCCCTGTCAGCCTCTAAATGTCCCGTATGCCTGGAATGCATTGAGTTTATAATCTGAATTCACCTTCAACTTCATCTCACACTTGTGGTTTTCTATGAGGCTTCCTTGAGGATGCTGGAGAGATAGCATGGAGGTATAGCGTTTGCCTTGCATGTAGAAGGATGGTGATTCGAATCCCAGCATCCCATATGGTCCTCCGAGTCTGCCAGGAGCAATTTCTGAGTGTAGAACCAGGAGTAACCCATGAGCGCTGCCGGGTGTGACACAAAACACCAAATAAATAAATAAATAACCTATTAGGCTTCCTTGAGAAGAACCATATGCCTTTGTTAGCAGAAGGCCCATTGCCCCAGCATTCAGCTCCCAGCTCCTTTCCTGAGAGAAAGCTCTTTGCTCAGAGGGCTGAGTACCTGGCTCACACTTCTTTCATGAATTCTTTTATTGATTGAGTTGTTCACACCTACCAAGCCCTCCCTCTATGAATCGCAGATAGGGCTGATGTGATGACCTTCCTAACAATCAGGAAGCTATCCCATTACCCAAGAGAGCTCAAAGGGTTGAATGCCACTCTATGTGCTGAAGGTCCAAACTCTATCCCCAGCATCGACTAGTCCCTCAAGCTCCAGATGGGAGCAGCCCCTGAGCACAGGTTGGTTGACTTTGTATTCAGTTCTATCCCAACTCCCAACACACAACAGTGTGCTGTTGATCCAATTTTAGCTTGCTAGAATGTTCTATTACAAGGATTACTTGATGGTCTTGCTACTCAGAGTATGAGCTCTGAAAGACCTGGCCTCTGAATTCCCTTGGGATATCTGCAAGACTGCAGAGTTTTGGCCCTGCCCAGTCCTACACTCAGAGTACAGAATCAGGGACCAGAGAGACTGGGCAGCAGTAAGACACTTAGCATTCATGAAATCAACCTGATCTCACATAGGCTGCTAGCTGAAAATAAGTGGTGGCGTTGGTTACATCATGGGAAATTCTCCTCTGGAACAGCTGTTAATCCCTATCAGTCTCAGATTTGCAAACATCTTTTCACAATTTTTCACCCATCTGCTAACTCTGTCTATGGGCCCTTTGTTAAGTAGAGCTTCTTAATTCAGATGAATGACTTGGCGTCTTCCGTGAGTTAGGGCAGGCCTGAGTGTACCAGGCACATTGGAATGCGGTGTAATGACTCCTGCAATAAGTTGTGTCATCCTCTCTCAAATAACACTGCAGGAAAGTTCAAGTCAGCAGCCGGAGGGTAAAGTTTCACCCAATTTGCCCCGCCTGCCTCACACCTCTGCGCATTTATTTCTGCTTTAATTCCTTTTGTTTGGTTTGTCTATGTACCAGGATAAGGGAGCTCACCTACCTTGATTCACCTTACCTACTGCAATGGCCCCAGGTCCATCCACACCCTTGAGGGATGTGAAAGGCAGGATCCTGTCTTTGCCAAGAAGCTCAGAGGCTCCTGTGAGTCTAAGTTGCTTTTCTATTTTGTCATCTGCTGGTGGGAAGGTTTTTTTCTTTCTTTCACAGACCCTCTGTAATGTAGGTTAAAGGAATAATCCAACTGCTTAGGTCCATTCATTGGCTCTTTTGCCTCAAGAAACGAGATGAACTTTCTCCACCAGCCTCCTTCTAAAACAGTCCTTGGGCTGGTGCATATTGCCCCCTAGTGGCAGTAAAGTGATTTCCTCCAGGATGCTCCTGGCTCCCCAAACCTCTCCGCACTGCAACCCTTCCTCAGTCCCACCCCCACTTAAAGTGCTCAGGCACCCTGACGTCCCCCCGACACTTAACGCTCTCCCTCATCCTTGGCTTGCAGGACGGTGGTGCCAGGCCCCCTGTCATTGTGATCCCTCTGGGCCCATCCCAGGGGCTCTCAGCTCCTCACTCTGGTCATTCTCCTCAATTTTCCAGGATGCAGAAGACTCAGGCTCCAATCACAGCTGCTCCTAGTCTGACTCCCTGCAGCAGAATGGAAGTCATTATATCAGGAGTTAGCCCCTGACTGTCCCCAACTCTCCAGCCACTGGTCACTCCCTTACTCCTCACTCTCTAGTGTGGGTTTAACTTTGTTACACACACACACACACACACACACACACACACACACACACACACACACACACCCTGACCCCTGAAAATGTGATGCTTCTTGCAGCTTTGCAGGTGAAATGATGGCAGGAGTGAGGAGTAGGACTATGATGGCTTGAGTGAGTAGCACACATCTGAGCTCCAGGCTCTGAGGCAACCCAAGTGGCCCCAAAGTACCACTGGACTGAGCTCCCAAACCATCAGCCTCACACAACCAGGGGGTGGCCTCAGGCCCCCTTCCCAACCCCACTGGCTTGTGATCTCAATAGAAGAAAATCTTCAGGGACACATGGTCCTTGCTCCAGTAGGCCTAGAAAAACAAGGTGAACATGAAGACAGAGATGGCATAAGACAACTGCCATCAAGCTGCCAGAGGTAGGCAAAAGTTACTTTAACTGAAGGTACAATGAATCAGCGTGAGATATGGGGACCCCAACATCTTCCACGTCTTTTTTTTTTTGTTTTTGTTTTTGGGCCACACCCGGCGGTGCTCAGGGGTCACTCCTGGCTGTCTGCTCAGAAATAGCTCCTGGCAGGCACGGGGGACCATATGGGACACCGGGATTCAAACCAACCACCTTTGGTCCTGGATCGGCTGCTTGCTAGGCAAACGCCACTGTGCTATCTCCTCGGGCCCTCAAGTCTTAATGGTTCAACCAAAGGAGACTGTCCTTCTTCTGCCCAGGCCTATTTTCATCTAGAAATTACAGGGGCTTGGGCCTATTTTCATCTAGAAATTACAGGGGCTTGGGCCCGGAGAGATAGCACAGCGGTGTTTGCCTTGCAAGCAGCTGATCCAGGACCTAAGGTGGTTGGTTCGAACCCAGTGTCCCATATGGTCCCCCGTGCCTGCCAGGAGCGATTTCTGAGCAGACAGCCAGGAGTAACCCCTGAGCACCACCAGGTGTGACCCAAAAACCAAAAAAAAAAAAATTACAGGAGCTTGAACCTGACACCTACTGACCAGAAGATTCAAGAACCATATACTCAACCTTACTATTCCTCATAGAATAAACCCAGAGCCCCGCCCTCCCTGTGAGTTCCCTGGCTCCTTTGTCTCCAGTCAGTCCTGCACAAACATTTCCAAAAGGGCCCGGAGGACTGTCCTGTCTCTAAGGTTAAGTTAAAATACAGTTATGGCTTTGAGGTCTTTCATTCTCTTTGTACAAAACCTGAGGAAAAGAAAACATTTTCCCACATTCTTTGACTTCCCAAAGTTTGGGGAACAGGAGGTAGAGAGGGAGATGCTGAAGACATCATGGGAGGCAGTGAGGGGAGCAAAGAATATTTTTCTGAGTGCAGCTCCCTTGGTACTGCTCTAGTCCCCCAGATTAGGCAGACCAGGGAGGGCATGGGGGGGGGGGGGTGGAGAGTTCAAGGGGAGGGAGGGAGGGAGAGACCAAGCACTTAGCACTGGGGCAGTAACAGATTCTGAGAGGTGCCCCCACCCCATTCTGGCCCCTTATCCCCTGAGGCAAGGATAAGCATACAATTTCCTCTGGCCCCACAGGTCCTACCGTGTGTTAGGGATTTGGGGGTGGTGGAGTTTTTTATTTGATAGTTTTTGTTTTCGTGGTTTAGAGACTACACCCGGTAGTAGCGTTTGGGTGGACGATATAGGTCACCTGTGATGGAATGTGGGTCGTTCATGGAAGCCAAATACTCCCCTCCTTACTCGCTGCTCTATCTCTCAGCTATCTCGGCTCCCACTTCAGAAGGAAGCCCCGATTCCCACTTCGGGGAGACTCTAATTCCTTGTAGTGAAACCCCAGAACACTCCTGCTGCTGGGCATGTCTCTGTGGATGGAACAGACACTCCCGTTGAGGGTGTTGAGAGAGTTTTTCCTGAAATGTTTCCTCTTAGGAGGAAAGAGGAGGCCAAGGTCGGCCGGGGTTTGAGAAAATGCGGATTGTAGGTCAAATGTGGGTTCTTGCCAAGCCAGCAGGACGAGCCAGAGACAGGCCAGGTCAGACCCATGCCAAGAGCAGCAACAGAGCCTTGTCGCCACAGCCGAAATCTGTGTTCTCGAGGCGCCCTCTGGTGTACAGACTGTGTAACAACAGGAAATCTGGGCGCGTATCTGGAGATGCTCTTGGCTGTATGGTGGGGCTGGAAATCCTAAAATGACCCTCCGATCTACGCCCCTCAGAGCTGTCTCAAGCCCCAACTGCCTTGAGATGAGGGACCTGGGCTGTTGTTCCCTTGACAGCACTTTCCTGGGGCTGCCAGGCAAGGTGGTTGTTTTTGTTTTTGTTTTTAACCAAATCATCATCCTTGAAACTATAATTCTAGAGGAAAAAAATCTTATAAGGATCCAATATCCCTAGTATTTATAGTTTCCTTATTTCCATTGTACCTGTGAGGATGCAGAGGCTTGGTACCATTTATAAATGACGGTGCCAGAGTCCCAGCTCAGCGCCTTGACTTTTCTCTCCTTCCTTCAAAATGCAGCTCTGACTGACTTCCTGTCTCAGGCACATCCTGACATTGGCACTCAAGTTGCGTTTTCTACAACCAGTGCTGGAGCATGGGGTAAAAGAACCCTCATTCCCAGCTGGCAGGAATACCACCTGCTTCTGCCTCTATGGAAACCATTTTGGAGATTCCTTCCAAAAGCAAGAAAGGAGCTCCCATCTGATCCAGTCATTCCACTTCTTAGCATCCCACCACCACCACCAAATCAGAAACATTCATCTGAGGAGATGTATGTGCACCTATATTCACTGCAGATCCAGGCTTAATAGCCAGGATATGGAGACAAGATGTGTTGTGTGTAATGACAGATCAGTAGCTAAAGACACTGTGAAGACTGTGGAATTCACAATGAGATCTTATATAGCCATAAGAAACATGAAACCACGCAATTTGCGGCAACTTGCATGGAACTGGAGGGCATCGTGTTATGAAAAGTAAGTCAGAGCAAGAAAATAAAGGCCAGATGATCTCATCCATCTGTGAGAAACCCAAACAAGAAAATAGAGTTGAATGATAACAAGCCCTTGGCCATGATTACGCACTAAGATTCCAAACTATGGGTGGACATGGAAGTGGGAGATCAGGAGAGGCAGAGGAGGAGTAATAGGATATTGTGGGTCTTATGCGCTTTATTGTGGTGAAGGGTAGAACTTGTGTCATTCGAAACTCTAAACTTGGGGGGAGAGAGAATACAGAGATTAAGGCACTTTCCTTGCCTATGACCAACCGAGGTTCAATCAGTGGCAATGCATATGGTCCCCTGACCCCCTCAAGGATTACCTCTGAGCAAAGAGCGAGAGGTAATTAATACCTAAGTAGAAACTATAATAATAATTCTTATAAGAATGGGGGGAAAGGAGTTTTCCCAAAGAACTAAAGCAAACCTTCAAAGCAGTGCTTGTGATTGAACGTCCTGAGCAATCCTGTTCACAATGCAGCCAATCGGCCTCCACTGGACTATTGTTCACTCTAAAAAGGAATGGAGGCAGCTTGGATACCTGCTATGATGCAGATGAACCAACACCACATCATGCTGACAAGATGAGCCAGAAGGAAATGACAACTTACTGTGTGTAGAAAACATTACAACAGTCACAGATTGTACATTTGTGGGGGCAGGGGCCGGACGAGGGGCCGCAGTGACAGCTGAGTGGGGAGGGTCTCCATTGGGCCAATGAAAGTGTTTTGTGAATATATAAAAGAGATGACTATGAAATACCACTGTTTGACACATGTAAATTTTATCTCAATAAAAGATTTTGTTTAGAAAAAGAGCCTGAGGATCCAGCTCAACCTCCGTATTTCTCACCTCCCAAACTAGACATAGTCCTCCAGAAATGAACAATTTATAAAAGAGTGTGAAAGAGCATGTTGCTTACCTGTTTGGCATTTTCAAGCTTTACAATCTACCTTAAGAACATGAATTCAGCCCAGGCCACCGCTGGCGGGTCTCCAGAACGTGAAAACCGGCGGGCTTTCGCAGAAGCCAGCTGCCCTGTTGGGGACATCAGACAGGGAAAAGCCATGAATCTGCACCCGCCCAGTGGAGCCCAACTGTGAGTGCTCCTTGTAAATGTTTCTCTACTGTCCTCTTGCGTGAAACTCTTGGGAGTGGGGCAAAGGACGCTCCAGAAATCTGCTCTCCCAGACGCCATTTCCAGGGCGGGTCTCCAGAACGTGAAAACCGGCGGGCTTTCGCAGAAGCCAGCTGCCCTGTTGGGGACATCAGACAGGGAAAAGCCACGAATCTGCACCCGCCCAGTGGAGCCCAACTGTGAGTGCTCCTTGTAAATGTTTCTCTACTGTCCTCTTGCGTGAAACTCTTGGGAGTGGGGCAAAAGACGCTCCAGCAGAGCACGGCTGCTCCACTTTGCTACGCGGCCGTGCGCTCTTTCTAAGAAAAGAACACCATCGTAACAAGAAGAAAAAATCACACTAAGAACTGAGCTATAACACAGAAGCAAGCATTCCTCCTTGGACTGTCTTCTCCGTTGAATGCTTGGGCCTAAGATTTGATCCAGTGTAAGGCTTCACCCACGGAGGACTCCCCTCCCCTAGAGACAAGTCAGCCCATCCAGAAAGGGCGGAGCCAGAGAAGTGTGCTGCCCACATCATATAGCCAATGAATACCACCACAACACGTAGAAAAACCCAAAATACAAGTGTGACAATGGGGAAACAACGCAGGCCAGCATCAGACATAGAGAATGAAGAGGACAATTCTGATGACCAGATAATGGCCAACCAAATAATCAACCTCTCAGATAAGGACTTTAGACTAGCAATATGGAATATGTTCAAAGAACTCAAAGAAACCATGAATCGAGTTGAACAGAACACTAATAAGAACCAAGAAAATATGAAGACAGAAATCACAAAACTCCAAACTGAAATAACATATCAATTAACAGGCCTGAAAAAGTCAGTAAACGAAGTGAATGACAAAATGGATAAGCTCTGGGACAGGGTATCAGAAGCTGAGAATAGACTTGGTGCTGTGGAAGATGAGATACATAACAATTCCATACAGCAGGAGAGATTGGACAAAAAACTTAAAGCAAATGAGCAGACAATGGAAAAATTAGTCAAAGAATGGGAACAGATGAAAATAGAAGTCTATGATAAGATCAACAGAAACAACTTAAGAATCATTGGAGTCCCAGAGACCCAGGAAGAAAATTCCCAGGAAGAATCAATGGTCAAGAACATCATTAAAGAGAAACTTCCAGAGCTAAAGAATATAGGTGATCAGGGGGCCGGAGAGATAGCATGGAGGTAAGGCGTTTGCCTTTCATGCAGGAGGTCATCGGTTCGAATCCCGGCGTCCCATATGGTCCCCCGTGCCTGCCAGGAACAATTTCTGAGCCTGGAGCCAGGAATAATCTCTGAGCACTGCCGGGTGTGACCCAAAAACCACAAAAAAAAAAAAAAAAAGAATATAGGTGATCAAATCCTACATGCTCGAAGAGTACCAACCAAAAGAGACCCCAGAAAAAACACCCCAAGACACATCCTAGTCACAATGACAAATCCCACAGATAGAGACAGAATTCTGAAAACAGCAAGATCAAAAGGGGAAATTACATTCAAGCAAGCTTCCCTGAGATTTACAGCAGACCTGTCACCAGAAACACTCAATGCCAGAAGGCAGTGGTGGGATATTGTGACAAGACTGAATGAAATGAATGCTTCACCCAGAATACTATACCCAGCAAAACTCACTTTCCGGTTTGACGGAAGAATACATGGTTTCACAGACAAAAAACAGCTCAGAAACTTCACAGACACAAAACCAGTCTTAAGAGAAAAACTGAAAGATCTAATCTAAGACAAGACTACCCAAAAGACACACCAAATTTTGAAATAAAGATGGCGTTAAATCCCAGGACAATTCTTTCTCTCAACGTCAATGGACTAAATGCATCAGTTAAGAGACACAGAGTGGCTAAATGGATCAAAAAACTCAATCCAACCTTCTGCTGCCTACAAGAAACGCACCTGAATAGTCAGAACAAACATAGACTCAAAATAAAAGGCTGGAGAAAAATTATCCAAGCAAACAACACCCATAAAAAAGCTGGAGTGGCCATACTAATATCAGATAATGCAAACTTTATACTCAGGAAGGTTGTAAGGGACAAAGATGGACATTTTATATTAATCAAGGGGTATGTAGAGCAGGAAGAAATAACTCTCCTAAACATATATGCACCGAATGAGGGGCCAGCAAAATATTTAATACAACTGTTGACAAATCTGAAAAATAATATCAATAACAACACAATAATTGTGGGGGACCTTAACACGGCTTTGTCAACACTGGATAGGTCAACCAGACTGAAACCCAACAAGAATATACTAGATCTGAGGAGAGAAATGGAAGAAAGAGGCTTAGTGGATATATATAGGACACTCCACCCCCAGAAACCTGGATACACATTCTTCTCCAATGTACATGGGACATTCTCCGGGATAGACTACATGCTGGCACATAAAACATACCTCCATAAGATCAAGAGGATAGAAATTTTGCAGACTGCCTTTGCTGACCACAAGGCTCTGAAATTATTTGTGAATTCCAAAGGGACTCAGAAGAAAAACCTTAACACCTGGAAGTTAAACAGCCTCATACTCAATAACCAGTGGGTCCGAGATGAAATCAAGGAGAAAATCAAAAGGTTCCTGGAAACAAATGACAATCAAGACACAAACTATCAGAACTTATGGGACACAGCAAAAGCAGTACTGAGAGGAAAATTTATAGCTTTGCAAGCACACATCAGGAAGGAAGAAGGAGCTTACCTGAGTAGCCTAATGACACAGCTAATAGAACTAGAAAATGCTCAACAAAAGGACCCAAAAATAGGAAGACAGAAGGAAATAACAAAGCTGAGAGCAGAAATCAATGAAGTGGAAACCCAAAAAACAATCCGAAAGATCAACGAAAGCAGAAGTTGGTTCTTTGAAAAAATAAACAAGATTGATAGACCACTGGCAAACCTAACAAAGAAAGAGAGAGAGAGAAACTTGATAACTCGTATTAGGAATGAAAAAGGAGAGATCACTACTGACATGAGAGAGATTCAAAGGGTAATCAGAAACTACTTTGAGAAACTCTACGCCACTAAAAATGAGAACCTGGAAGAAATGGATAAATTCTTGGACTCTTATAATCTTCCACGGTTAAAGGAAGAGGATGTAGCATATCTAAACACCCCCATCACCATTGATGAAATTAGAATGGTAATCAAAGGTCTGCCGAAAAACAAAAGCCCAGGCCCAGATGGATTCACTAATGAATTCTTTCAAACTTTCCAAGAGGAACTACTACCAATCCTGGCAAGACTCTTTCATGAAATTGAACAAACGGAAACACTTCCAAATAGCTTTTATGAAGCCAACATCACCTTGATACCTAAACCAGACAGAGATGCTACAAAAAAAGAAAATTACAGACCAATATCACTGATGAATGCAGATGCAAAGATCCTCAACAAAATCCTGGCAAATAGGATTCAATGCCTCATTAAGAAGATCATCCACTATGATCAAGTAGGTTTCATCCCAGGAATGCAAGGCTGGTTTAACATCCGTAAATCTATCAACATCATACACAACATCAATAACAAGAAAAATAAAAACCACATGATCATATCAATAGATGCAGAGAAAGCATTTGATAAGGTCCAACACCCATTCTTGATCAAAACTCTCAGCAAGATGGGAATGGAAGGAACCTTTCTCAATCTAGTTGAAGCCATCTACCACAAGCCAACAGCAAATATTATCCTCAATGGAGAAAAACTAAAAGCCTTCCCTCTAAATTCTGGTACAAGACAAGGCTGTCCTCTCTCACCACTCCTATTCAACATAGCACTGGAAGTACTTGCTATAGCGATTAGGCAAGAAAAAGATATCAAGGGAATCCAGATAGGAAAGGAAGAAGTCAAGCTCTCACTGTTTGCAGATGACATGATACTCTACTTAGAAAACCCTAAAGACTCTACCAAAAAGCTTCTAGAAACAATACATTCATATAGCAAGGTGGCAGGCTACAAAATTAACACACAAAAATCAATGGCCTTTCTATACACCAACAGTAATAAGGATGAAATGGACATTAAGAAAACAACCCCATTCACAATAGTGCCACACAAACTCAAATATCTTGGAATCAACTTGACTAAAAATGTGAAGGACCTATACAGAGAAAACTATAAAACTCTGCTCCAAGAAATAAGAGAGGACACGCGGAAATGGAAACGCATACCCTGCTCGTGGATTGGCAGGATTAACATAATCAAAATGGCAATACTCCCCAAGGCATTATACAGATTTAATGCTATCCCTCTAAAGATACCCATGACATTCTTCAAAGAAGTGGATCAGACACTTTTGAAATTCATTTGGAACAATAAACACCCTAGAATAGCCAAAGCAATCATTGGGAAAAAGAATATGGGAGGAATTACTTTCCCCAACTTTAAACTGTACTACAAAGCAATAGTTATCAAAACAGCATGGTATTGGAATAAGGACAGGCCCTCCGATCAGTGGAATAGGCTTGAATACTCAGAAAATGTTCCCCGGACATACAATCAACTAATTTTTGATAAAGGAGCAGGAAACCCTAAATGGAGCAGGGAAAGCCTCTTCAACAAGTGGTGTTGGCACAATTGGATAGCTGCTTGCAAAAAATTGAACTTAGACCCCCAGCTATCATCATGTACGAAGGTAAAATCCAAATGGATTAAAGACCTCGATATCCGCCCCCAAACCATAAGATATATAGAACAGCACATAGGCAAGACACTCCAGGACATTACGGGCATCTTCAAGGAGGAAACTGCACTCTCCAAGCAAGTGAAAGCAGAGATTAACAGATGGGAATATATTAAACTGAGAAGCTTCTGCACCTCAAAGGAAATAGTGCCCAGGATACAAGAGCCACCCACTGAGTGGGAGAAACTATTCACCCAATACCCATCAGATAAGGGGCTAATCTCCAAAATATACAAGGCACTGACAGAACTTTACAAGAAAAAAACATCTAATCCCATCAAAAAATGGGGAGAAGAAATGAACAGACACTTTGACAAAAAAAGAAATACAAATGGCCAAAAGACACATGAAAAAGTGCTCCACATCACTAATCATCAGGGAGATGCAAATCAAAACAACGATGAGATACCACCTCACACCACAGAGAATGGCACACATCACAAAGAATGAGAATAAACAGTGTTGGCGGGGATGTGGAGAGAAAGGAACTCTTATCCACTGCTGGTGGGAATGCCGTCTAGTTCAACCTTTATGGAAAGCGATATGGAGATTCCTCCAAAAACTTGAAATCGAGCTCCCATATGATCCAGCTATCCCACTCTTAGGAATATACCCTAAGAACACAAAAATACAGTACAAAAACCCCTTCCTTACACCCATATTCATTGCAGCACTATTTACCATAGCAAGACTCTGGAAACAACCAAGATGCCCTTCAACAGATGAATGGCTAAAGAAACTGTGGTACATATACACAATGGAATATTATGCAGCTGTCAGGAGAGATGAAGTCATGAAATTTTCCTATACATGGATGTACACGGAATCTATTATGCTGAGTGAAATAAGCCAGAGAGAGAGAGAGAAAAACACAGAATGGTCTCACTCATCTATGGGTTTTAAGAAAAATGAAAGACATTCTTGCAATAATAATTTTTAGACACAAAAGAGAAAAGAGCTAGAAGTTCCAGCTCACCACAGGAAGCTCACCACAAAGAGTGATGAGTTTAACTAGAGAAATGACTACATTCTGAACTTTCCTAATAATGAGAATGTATGAGGGAAATGGAGAGCCTGTTTAAAGTACAGGCAGGGGTTAGGTGGGGAGGAGGGAGACTTGGGACATTGATGGTGGGAATGTTGCACTGGTGATGGGTGGCGTTCTTTACATGACTGAAACCCAAACACAATCATGTATGTAATCAAGGTGTTTAAATAAAATTAAAAAAAAAAAAGAAAAAAAAATGCAAAAAAAAAAAAAAAAAGAACATGAATTCAGGGTCAGGAGAGATAGCATGGAGGTAAGGCGTTTGCCTTTCTTGCAGAAGGACAGTGGTTCGAATCCCGGCATCCCATATGGTCCCCTGTGCCTGCCAGGGGCGATTTCTGAGCATAAAGCTAGGAGTAACCCCTGAGCTCTGCTGAGTGTGACCCCCCCCCTCCAAAAAAAGAACATAAATTCAGAGGAGAGATAGGACAGGAATTAAGGCACTTGCCTTGCACAATCCTCAGCATTGTATACAGTCTCCTGCGCACTGCCAAGAATGACCCCTGAGCAACACTGCTATGGCCTGAACCATTTCCTCCAAAAAAAAAAAGCACCCCTGGAATTATTAATTCAACAAAATTTTCTGAACACCTACTGTATGTCAGGTACTATGGAGATGCTCAGAATCAGACCCTGGGTGTTGGGTTACTGATCCTACCCTAATCAATAATTGTACTCCACCCTAGGGTGTGATCTGGTGATTAGATAGTGAATTATCCCTTATTTGGTATTCTTCTCCCACCCTAGGGTGGGACCTGATTCTTGTCAATAAAAGCATGGACTGAGGAAGGCAGGGGCTCATTCTTTTGTCTTCTTCCACTGAGTTGCTCTTCTTCTTAGGAGCAGAAAGCTTGGGTGATTTAAATTCCTTGCTTGAGCACTGGATTTCCTGAACCCATTCTTGTTCCTCTTCACTGTGTGAATTATTTTCTGCAGATCCTTATAATTAGACCTGCTCCCCCTGTCCCAATTGAACAGGGGAATGAGAACTCCCTTTCCTGTCTGGGAGCACGGTGGAAATCAAACATCAGCCAATCTCCTAAAGAACGTGACCCTTAAAAAAAAAAAAGGAACATGACCCTTCACCTGAGGACCTCTGCAGGAGGCTCTTAGATCTGGAGGCACCTTTAGACAGGGAAACAGGCCTTATCATGTATGGATTAAGTGTACTGAGGTGATCTAATGGAAAGGACAAGGGAATAGATATGTGTTGAAATAGCAAGTAAGTCTCTCAGTCCCCAAGAAGAATGAGTCTATACTAGACCCCTACACAATGAACGAGGTAGCTGAGAAATAGAAACACTCGAGGGAACTTGAGCCAAGTAGGCAGTGTAGGACAGATA
The DNA here is from genome assembly GCF_024139225.1 of Suncus etruscus. Taxonomy (NCBI): domain Eukaryota; kingdom Metazoa; phylum Chordata; class Mammalia; order Eulipotyphla; family Soricidae; genus Suncus; species Suncus etruscus. The sequence continues at coordinate 69,245,575 of NC_064862.1, forward strand.
GACACACAGTATGTGCCAAGGCCCTGAAAGCAGAATGAAAACCTGTGATACCCAAGTCTTAATGTCTTTTCATTCTGATCAACTCAGGAGCCTCTGGAAGGCAATGAACAGAAGGAGGACCTGACCTGATCTTTCTATCATGGGCAATAAAGCATCTCTAGGCCACAATCCCCAGCTCATTTCTCCAGGCACCACAGCAAACGCTACATCCCACCTTCCCACACCTTTCCCCAGAGGCCCACATCTCTGTGCTCTTCACAACACTTCTCTTTATTAGCTGGGCTTGCTTGCCTTTTTTAATTTCTACCTTTTGAAATTTTTATGCCTGATTTCTTCTACTACACATTCTTTTTCCAAGCTTGAACTTGAGCACAGGAGATGGTTCAAAAGGCTAGACTGTGTAGAATCCACAGGTTCCATCCCTGCCTTGTGCAGTCCCCTGGTACTGCCAGGAGCAACCCCCAAGTATCATGCCTGTGTAGCCCATAGCACTGATGGGAACAGCCAAAAAACAAAGAAGCAAATTAGCTAAGATTTCAAAATAATCGATGCTATTGTATGTACAATATTTATTGCCTTCACTTGCTGTCTGACATCTTGACATGTGTTGTCATCACCCCCTACCCTGCTAAGGAGCATGTGGACTGTTTGTAGTGTGGGGCTATGGAAGAAATGCTTCTGAGAATTTTGTCTAGACTTTGAAGGGTTCAGGTTCCTCTGGATGAGCAGCAAGGATAGTGCCGGGGCTCACAGACTTCCGGCTGTGGCCTAGTGTCCATGGTGTGTTGGGTACAGGCTTCAGACTCATGAGGGGCTGTTTCATAGTTGAAGGAGGGTTGAGGGTCCTCCTTGGGGAGTGTCATTTCTACCTTTGGGGGGCACACTTAGCAAGGCTCAAGAATTACTCCTGGTTCTGCGCTCAGAAATCACTGTTGTGGGCCCGGAGAGATAGCATAGCAGGCGTTTACCTTGCAAGCAGCCGATCCAGGACCAAAGGTGGTTGGTTCAAATCCCGGCGTCCCATATGGTCCCCCGTGCCTGCCAGGAGCTATTTCTGAGCAGACAGCCAGGAGTAACCCCTGAGCACCGCCGGGTGTGACCCAAAACTAAAAAAAAAAAAAAAAAAAAAAAAAAGGAAATCACTGTTGTCAGGATCAGGGGACCATATGAGATGCTGGGGATCTAACCCAGGTCTGCCACAGGCAAGGAAAGCAACCTACCCACTGTGCTATTGCTCCAGCCACCATTTCTGCTCTCTTATACAGTTCAGGTGCTACTTGTCCTTAGTTCCTAATACTTTGCCTTTGTCAGTTAATAAGGGCAATTCTCTTCTCCCACACTGCAGTATGTCCCGTCATAGCTCATGAATCCTTTCATTGCATGTTTCTCTGATAAAAGTCACTCAATTTATTTTTATTTATTTATTTATTTATTTAGTTAGTTAGTTAGTTAGTTAACTTATTTTGGATTTTGGGTCACACCCGGCAGCACTCAGGGGCTACTCTTGGCTCTATGTTCAGAAATCGCCTCCAGCAGGCTCAGGGGACCATATGGGATGCCGGGATTCGAACCAACGTCCTTCTGCATGCAATGCAAACGCCTTACCACTGTGCTATCCCTCTAGCCCCAAAAGTCACTCAATTTAGCAAATAATTCTGAGTTGGACAAACCCCTGTTTGATGGAGCAACCACCATGATTAAAACACAGTCTAGTCCCTCATACTCAATGGCATGTGCTTCACCCTATAGCCAACACCTGTGCCCTCAGTTTCTAATTTTGGAGAACACTGATCTGGTGTCTGTCAAAGCACATTGACCTTTCTTAGGATGCCCTATAAATGGGCACATAGACTCTGTGGACTTTGAGACTGTCTCCCTTCACTTAGCAGAATGTGTCCATCCTTGTGGGTGTATCTTGGAGCCCAATTCTTTTTTGTTAAATAATATTTCATGCTTTTCATGTGCCACCATTTATTGACCTATGAATCTATTGAAGAGCATTAGGCTATTTTCCAGTATTTTGGAAATTATGAAGACAGTTTCTATACATACTTATTCAGAGTTCATGTATGACTTTAAGCCTTCCTTTATCACACCTCAACCTGCAGTGAGAGAGTGTTTAACTGTGTAATAAAATGCCCAAATGCCCCCAACACTATCAGAGAGGTGAGTTGGTTTACATCCTTACACTATGAAGCATATGTAAGGACTGGAACTGCATTGAATTTGTATTTTCCTGATCACTAATGTCTGTCTTTGTCAAACATATAACTTTTTTTTTTTTTTTGGTTTGGGTCACTCGGCAGCGCTCAGGAGTTCCTCCTGGCTCTACACTCAGAAATCACTCCTGACAGGTTCCGGGGACCATATGGGATGCTGGGATTCAAACCACCGACCTTCTGCATGCAAGGCAAATGCCTTATCTCCATGTATCTCTTTGGCCCCATCAAACATATATCTTGCTTGGTAAAATATCTGCATGAATACTTTTTGCACACTTTTTAATTAGGCTGATTTATTTTTCTTTTCTTTTGGGAGGAGGGTATTTGGGCCACACCCAGAGGCACTCAGGGGTTACTTCTGGCTCTGCGCTCAGAAATTGTTCCTGGCTCAGGGGACCATATGGGATGCAAGGGATTGAGCCTGTGTTTATCCTGGGTCAGCTGTGTGCAAGAAGACAAATGCCCTACTGCTATATTACCATTCCCGCTCCCTAGATTGATTTCTTTTTTGTTGTTGTTGTTTTGTTTATGTTTTTGTTTTTGTTTTTGGGCCACACTCAGGGCTTACTGCTGGCTATGCTCTCAGAAATCACTCATGGCTTGGTTCCCAAGTGGGACACCAGGGGATCAAACCACAGTCCGTCCTAGGCTAGCGTGTGCAAGGCAGATGCCTTACCACTTGTGCCACCACTCCAGCCCCTAGGTTGATTTCTTAACACTGAGTTTTGAGTTACACCCTTTATCAGTTTATACACATATAAATATTTTCTCAAACTACACAAAATATGGCCAGAGAGATAGCATGGAGGTAAGGCATTTGCCTTTCATGCAGAAGGACAGTGGTTCGAATCCCAGAATCCCATATGGTCCCCTGTGCCTGTCAGGGGTGATTTCTGAGCATAGAGCCAAGAGTAACCCCTGAGCACTGCCGGGTGTGACCCCCCCCCCCAAAAAAAAACCTATAAAAATAGGTTATAAAAAACTACTTTGAAAAACTCTACGCCACTAAAAATGAGAACCTGGAAGAAATGGATAAATTCTTGGACTCTTATAATCTTCCACGGTTGAAGGAAGAGGATGTAGCATATCTAAACACCCCCATCACCATTGATGAAATTAAAACAGTAATCAAATGTCTGCCGAAAAACAAAAGCCCAGGTCCAGATGGATTCACTAATGAATTCTATCAAACTTTCCAAGAGGAACTACTGCCAATCTTGGCAAGACTATTTCATGAAATTGAACAAACAGAAACACTCCCAAATAGCTTTTATGAAGCCAACATCACCTTGATACCTAAACCAGACAGAGACGCTACCAAAAAAGAAAATTACAGACCAATATCACTGATGAATGCAGATGCAAAGATCCTCAACAAAATCCTGGCAAATAGGATTCAATGCCTCGTTAAGAAGATCATCCACTACGATCAAGTAGGTTTCATCCCAGGAATGCAAGGCTGGTTTAACATCCGTAAATCTATCAACATAATACACAACATCAATAACAAGAAAAATAAAAACCACATGATCATATCAATAGATGCAGAGAAAGCATTTGATAAGGTCCAACACCCATTCTTGATCAAAACTCTCAGCAAGATGGGAATGGAGGGAACCTTTCTCAATATAGTGAAGGCCATCTACCACAAGCCAGTGGCAAATATTATCCTCAATGGAGAAAAACTGAAAGCCTTCCCTCTAAATTCTGGCACAAGACAAGGCTGTCCTCTCTCACCACTCCTATTCAACATAGCACTGGAAGTACTTGCTATAGCGATTAGGCAAGAAAAGGATATCAAGGGAATCCAGATAGGAAAGGAAGAAGTCAAGCTCTCACTGTTTGCAGATGACATGATACTCTACTTAGAAAACCCTAAAGACTCTATCAAAAAGCTTCTAGAAACAATAGACTCATATAGCAAGGTGGCAGGCTACAAAATTAACACACAAAAATCAATGGCCTTTCTATATACCAATAGTAATAAGGATGAAATGGACATTAAGAAAACAACCCCATTCACAATAGTGCCACACAAACTCAAATATCTTGGAATCAACTTGACTAAAAATGTGAAGGACCTATACAAAGAAAACTATAAAACTCTGCTCCAAGAAATAAGAGAGGACACACGGAAATGGAAACGCATACCCTGCTCATGGATTGGCAGGATTAACATCATCAAAATGTCAATACTCCCCAAGGCATTATACAGATTTAATGCCATCCCTCTAAAGATACCCATGACATTCTTCAAAGAAGTGGATCAGACACTTTTGAAATTCATTTGGAACAATAAACACCCTCGAATAGCTAAAGCAATCATTGGGAAAAAGAATATGGGAGGAATTACTTTTCCCAACTTTAAACTGTACTACAAAGCAACAGTTATCAAAACAGCATGGTATTGGAATAAGGATAGGTCCTCAGATCAGTGGAATAGGCTTGAATACTCAGAAAATGTTCCCCAGAGATACAACCATCTAATTTTTGATAAAGGAGCAGGAAATCCTAAATGGAGCAGGGAAAGCCTCTTCAACAAGTGGTGTTGGCACAATTGGATAGCCGCTTGCAAAAAATTAAACTTAGACCCCCAGCTAACATCATGTACAAAGGTAAAATCCAAATGGATTAAAGACCTCGATATCAGCCCCCAAACCATAAGATATATAGAACAGCACATAGGCAAAACACTCCAGGACATTACAGGCATCTTCAAGGAGGAAACTGCACTCTCCAAGCAAGTGAAAGCAGAGATTAACAGATGGGAATATATTAAGCTGAGAAGCTTCTGCACCTCAAAGGAAATAGTGCCCAGGATACAAGAGCCACCCACTGAATGGGAGAAACTATTCACCCAATACCCATCAGATAAGGGGCTAATCTCCAAAATATACAAGGCACTGACAGAACTTTACAAGAAAAAAACATCTAACCCCATCAAAAAATGGGGAGAAGAAATGAACAGACACTTTGACAAAGAAGAAATACACATGGCCAAAAGACACATGAAAAAATGTTCCACATCACTAATCATCAGGGAGATGCAAATCAAAACAACGATGAGATACCACCTCACACCCCAGAGAATGGCACACATCACAAAGAATGAGAATAAACAGTGTTGGCGGGGATGTGGAGAGAAAGGAACTCTTATCCACTGCTGGTGTGGGAATGCTGTCTAGTTCAACCTTTATGGAAAGCGATATGGAGATTCCTCCAAAAACTGGAAATCGAGCTCCCATACGATCCAGCTATACCACTCCTAGGAATATACCCTAGGAACACAAAAATACAATACAAAAACCCCTTCCTTACACCTATATTCATTGCAGCTCTATTTACCATAGCAAGACTCTGGAAACAACCAAGATGCCCTTCAACAGACGAATGGCTAAAGAAACTGTGGTACATATACACAATGGAATATTATGCAGCTGTCAGGAGAGATGAAGTCATGAAATTTTCCTATACATGGATGTACATGGAATCTATTATGCTGAGTGAAATAAGTCAGAGAGAGAGAGAAAAACGCAGAATGGTCTCACTCATCTATGGGTTTTAAGAAAAATGAAAGACACCCTTGTAATAATAATTTTCAGACACAAAAGAGAAAAGAGTTGGAAGTTCCAGCTCACCTCAGGAAGCTCACCACAAAGAGTGATGAGTTTAGTTAGAGAAATAACTACATTTTGAACTGTCCTAATATTGAGAATGTACAAGGGAAATGTAGAGCCTGTTTAGGGTACAGGCAGGGGTTGGGTGGGGAGGAGGGAGATTTGGGACTTGGGTGATGGGAATGTTGCACTGGTGATGGGTGGTGTTCCTTTTATGACTGAAACCCAAACACAATCATGTATGTAATCAAGGTGTTTAAATAAAAAAAAAATATGCAAAAAAAAATAGTTTGTGTTTTTATACATTTTACAGTACAAATTAGAGATTGAACTCTGCAGAGATACACCTGAGCCTTGTTTTTTTCTTCATGATTAATTAGATTTTTCAAAACAAGGATTTTTATTTTGATAAAGCCCACTTTATTAATTTTCATTTTATAAGATTACCTTTTTAATACAGTACCTGAGAAATTCTTGCACAATTCAAGATTACAAAGATTTTCTCCAGTAAAATGATCTAGAATTATGTAACCTTTGTTTTATAGGCATATCTAGAATCTGTTTCATATAATCATTTCATAGGGATCACACTGAGTAGTGGTCAGGGAGGCTGGGCTGCTCCTAGCAGAGCTCAGCCCATGCACACTGCTCATGAGCCACAGTGCTCATGAGCCACAGTACTCAGATACATCAAGAATACATCTGGGGCTGCCTAAGAGACCATATGGCATCAAGGATCCAACTCAGAGCCTTGCACATGCTAGGCCTATATACTATCACCATTTTCTGTCCACCATGAAAAAAATAATTTATATTTATTTCTATTTTGTACTAGTATGAATTATGGCCCGAGGGGATTTTCACTCTACAGAAGTCAAGTTGTCTCAGCACATTATTGTAAAGATACTTTTATCCATCAAATTGGCCCATTTCTAGACAGACCTATGTTTGTTTCTTTATCAACACTGAGCAAGTTGAATGACCACAGATGAACAGAAATTTTTTAAATGAAAGAATGTTTGTTGGGCCCGGAGAGATAGCACAGCGGCGTTTGCCTTGCAAGCAGCCAATCCAGAACCAAAGGTGGTTGGTTCGAATCCCGGTGTCCCATATGGTCCCCCGTGCCTGCCAGGAGCTATTTCTGAGCAGACAGCCAGGAGTAACCCCTGAGCACCACCGGGTGTGACCCAAAAACCAAAAAAAAAAAAAAAGAATGTTTGTTTTTCTAATTTGTCTTTTTTCTTTTGTAATTCTTATTCATGATTTGTTTTTCCTGTCAATTGTATAATATTTGGTTTCCAGGGGAAAAGAAAACACCTAAATCTCTACTGGATGTTTTTGAAGAATAAAGTAGAATAATTTCTATTTTGATAAGAGATATTTGGGAGGTAAATTAACATGATGAATCTTCAAATCAATGAACACAAATTATCTTTCCAATTAGATTGTGTTTGATTTATTTTCTCCTTCTTTTTAATTTTTCAGTAGACTGTACTTTATAATCTTGGTGCTGTTGTAAAGGGTATTTCTTTTTAAGTATTCTGTTTCTAATTGTTTATTGCCAGTAGAAAGAACTAGAATTTATTCTTTCATATTAACCTGCTATCTGAAACCTTGCTAAACTTACTATAACCCTGAAGATCACATCTGAAAAACATCTTTACAGCAGCGATTCTATATTTTTTTTATCTCTGTTGCAAAATAATCAACTCATAACATTAGATAGCTTCAAGGTTTATAGCCCGATAATTTGACACATCTTAGATGATTTGGTGTCATTAAATTTCCAGTAAAAGTTTAGTAAACAGCAATCTCACTTCACATAATTACCACTATTTTGGAGCACTACTGTAAATGAAGCCGGTAAGGTCAGATCTCAAGATGTAGAAGTCACTGATGAGGTCAGAGTCAGTAGATGTAGAAGTCACTGATGAGGTCAGATTTCAGGCAAATTGACTCACAAAGAAGCATCCACCAATACTTTGGGAGAGTAACTCAGTTCATTGTAGGTGGGAAATGGATATTTGTATTAAGGGAGAGTAAGGTGTGGATTCTGTGTCAGCCAATGGGGTAGGATGTGAGAGGGGATTACAATAGAGTGTGTGCTCCTATGTTTAAGGAAGACAGGGTAAAGAGATTAGGAAAATCAGGGTGTGTGCTCTGGAGGTTAAAACAGGGTGTGTGCTTAAGGAGATTAACTATATAAGACCACTTAGGATCCCATCTATTCAATTTTCAAAGGCCTAATATGTTGCATTCATTATTGTCCCCTGTCATCTGTCATTTCTAATTTCATGCTTTTTACCTTTTTATCTCAATTACATAAAATATAGTATCAGTTAAAAATAATTAGCACTACTGGGTCTATCTACCAAAAATATCTGAGCATTTCTAAAAAATAACAAACCATATCTAATTAATGGTCAAAGACTGGAATCGTCTCTAAATCAGGTGCCAAATCTCACCACTATTATCCAACATAGTATTGTAAGTTCTAGAAAGAATAATAAACAAGGAGTTTGAACTATAATACAGTGGGTGGGCATTTGCCTTGCTTGCAGCCAACCTGGGTTTGATCCTCAGAACCATGTACAGGCCCCCAGCCTGCAAGGGTGATCATTGAGCCATGAGTGGACCCTGAGCACCACCAGGTATGACCAAAAACCAGAAGATAAATACATAAATATAAGCATGCAAAAAAAATTTAATATAAAAAGTAGTTAAACGTTTTTACCTATGATGTGAAATATATCTAGAAAGCGCCAAAGATTTTACTAAAAATCTATTAGAAACAGTAATTATATTCAGGTGATAATTTATACAAAAATTTATTTTATTTCTATATACAATTAAATGGAACAGAATAAAATTAAAAATCCGTTCCAGTTTTGTAACTGCATAAAAAATTGTTTACCAGAAAGAAGTTAACAAAAGAGGTAAAACACACATACAACAAAAAGTATCTATGACACAGCTAAAAGATGTCAAATAACACACAGAGATGTGTGGAGATCGGTACTCATGGATTGAAGAACTAGCCCTGTTAAGATCATGGCACCACTTTAAAATCTGTCATCTGTGACCAGGTCAGAGATGGAGGCAGTGGTGCTCAGTAAAGTCTTCTCATGACCTAGCAGTATTCAGTCACTGTGTATGTACCACAAGATCTTTATACACCCATTTGTTGTTGGGCACTTGGACTCTTAGCTATTGGGAATATCTCAGCAATGAACACAAATAAGCATGTATCATTTTGAATTCATGTTTTTCTGTTCTTGAGGCAGATGCCAGGAAGTGAATTGACAGAGTCATATCAGAATTTGATTTTTAATTATGGAGAGGTCCACACTAATCTCTACTGAGGTTGAAACCAAGGACTATCCCACCAACAGTGAGTGAGGGCACCTTTTCACCTGACAACACAGGTTGTCTCTGGTTTCTTTATATGGTTGTTCTCCTGGCTGTGAGGTTATTGACATTTTAACACACACACATGTTGGCCATCTGTTATGTCTTCCCTGAGCAAATGCTGCCCCAGTTTTTTGACCAAGTTGCTTAAATCAGAGTTCTGCTGCTGTTTTTTAATGCATTTTTCTTTTGGATTTGGATATCTTTAATCCATTTGGTTTTAACCATTGTAAAATGGGTAACAATGCCTATAATCTTACTGCTCTTTTTCTGCCTTGCTCAGACCCTCCAGAGAAGCATCTCTGTCTACACTTGAGAAAGCCCATGCTTCTAAACTCTATATTTCTATTTTTTGTTTGTTTGTTTGTTTGTTTTTGTGCCACACTTGGCAGTGCTCAGGGGTTACTCCTGGCTGTCTGCTCAGAAATAACTCCTGGCAGGCACGGGGTCCTGGATCGGCTGCTTGCAAGGCAAACACCACTGTGCTATCTCTCCAGGCCCTAAACTTCTATACTTCTGTCTATACTTTCCCCCCTGCACTCAGTTTTTTGTCCCCTTTTCCTCTGGCTTTGACAACCCAGTAACTGATCTTACTGTACTTGGGTAGGTCAGAGCATCTACAGAGAATATCTTCATACAGACTAACAGACAAGAAGCATGCATTTCTTTTTTTTTTTTTTTTTTTTTTTTATTAGTTTTTGGGTCACACCCGGCCGGTGCTCAGGGGTTACTCCTGGCTGTCTGCTCAGAAATAGCTCCTGGCAGGCACGGGGGACCATATGGGACACCGGGATTCGAACCAACCACCTTTGGTCCTGGATCGGCTGCTTGCAAGGCAAACGCCGCTGTGCTATCTCTCCGGGCCCGAAGCATGCATTTCTACTTCTTCTGAACAGGAAACAATCCAATTTGACCCCAGCCCTAAACTTTGGTGCCTGTCAGTTTGAAATCATTCATGTGATATTTAGAATAACTGAACTATGAGAAGCAGTGGCTTAAAGGGAGGGGCGTCTCAAAGATCACCCTTGGCCTTCTCATAAGTGAAGCTCAGACCTGGGGATTCTTTCTACTAATTTTTAGTCAAGAAGCCTAAAGCATGTGGTGCAGCTCAGGACTTGCAGTGCCAGGAATTAATAAGCTGGCCACACCAATAGTGCTTGGAGGGGTCTCTGGGACTTCTTCTAGCAATGCTAAAGGGGACCTGTGGCATCAGGAAATGACCTGAAATTGGCTCTGTGCTGGACATGTAACCTGTACTCTCTGTCAAGCAAGGCCTCTAACCTTAGAAGCCCTCATGCAGGGCAGTTTGTTCCTTCTAGACAACAGTTTCCAGTTAGGGAGTGATGGTGCTGGGATTTCAACCCAATGTGGTGAAGGGAACCTAGATTGTTGACTGCTGGTATATGGTGCATTGAGTGAATGTCTCCTGCCCCACAGATGAAGGTCTGCAACTTTCATTCAATAGCAAATAGTCTAAAATAAGCTGATTGTGTGTGTGTGTGTGTGTGTGTGTGTGTGTGTGTGCACTATAATTTCTACTCTATTCACTTATTTTGGGTACCCAAGATTTATTTTTTAAAAATTGTATTTTGTTAAGGCATCATGATTTACAGTTATTCATAATTGGGTTTCAGGCAACTATGTTTCAGACCAGTTGTATTACTAGTGTCAACCTCCCTCCACCAACATTCCAGGTTCCCTCTCCAACTGCCTGTTACCTTGACAGGCACCTTTTTTTTTTAAGCTGAACAAAACTTTAATCCGTCTACCTACAGCCCCAAAACTGACCAGTCAGGGTTGTCTCTCGAAGGAGATGAACCTCACCCAAGGTCATGAATAGGATTATATAGGGAAGAGATATAGGGAAATTCTAATTTTTTGATGATCTTTAAAATGATTGGCTGTGTCTCAAATACAGGCAGGGGGTGGGGGAGGAGGGAGTTAAGGGGCATTGGTAGTGGGAATGTTGCACTGGTGAAGGGGGATGTTCTTTGTATGACTGAAACCAAATTACAATCATGTTTGTAATTAAGGTGCTTAAAAAAGGAATTAAAAATAAATAAATGATTGGCTGTAGGTACCTTCCTACTACTCCCTTGTGTCCTTCCCCTTTGGCTATCTGGTATGACCAGATAGCTTGGGGCAGTGTTAATGAAAATAGGCCTGAGGAAATCTAACATGTGGCTTATACCATGCAGTCCTTACAAAATGGCGTCCCTCCTTGTTCAGAACCCAGGACCCCACATTCCCTCCTCTTCTTTTGGACCTGAGTCAAATCTTTGACTCTCCTTGAGGTTCCTTGTCCTAGTCCCTACTTATGGGCACATACTGGAACCTTAGTACAAACATCTTAACTGTACCTATGTGTGCCTGAATAAAGCAGGTAAGGAAATTAATTATGCAAGGACCTATGAAGAAAATTGTTAAAAAATGAACAATGGAGGTTTTTCAGGATGATTGAACCATTGTTCATACCAGGTGGTGAATCTTTTCATAGCCTCTCCCACTCCTGCAAACAAGCCTTCACCTACTGCAGTGTCTCATGGATGATCCCTGATTTGTTAGCATAGAAACAACATTGCTGGGCCAGAGAGATAGCATGGAGGTAAGGCGTTTGCCTTTCATGCAGGAGGTCATCGGTTCGAATCCCGGCATCCCATATGGTTCCCTGTGCCTGCCTGCCAGGAGCAATTTCTGAGCCTGGAGCCAGGAATAATCCCTGAGCACTGCCAGGTGTGACCCAAAAACCACAAAAAAAAAAAAAAAAGAAAGAAACAACATTGCTCCCCAGATCCATGTACAGCCCTCCTTCCTTTTTAGGAAGAGTAGGTCCAGTCTCTGAACAGGCACCTTTTTAAGTTGGGTCACATGAGTTCATTGTTATTGAGTCTGTGGTTTCGATATTTAACTCTGTTCTTCCTTAACTGATGTACCTGAATCACCTTGCTCCCTGATCCCTATTGCTTTTCATCTATATCCTTCCCTTGCCTACCCATGACACTAGATTTCTCCCTAAATTCTGGGTCCTAGGTTGATTTTCAAGACACCTCTTAAGTCACTGCATCTCTTTGTTCAATTATTCTAAACATCACATATGAGTGATGTCATCCTGTGTTTATCCCTTTTACTTCTGGCTTACTTCATTTGACATGATTATCTTCCAGCTCCTTTCATGTTGCTGTGAAGCACATGATTCCATCATTACGTATAGCTATAGAATTAACGCCAAAATAAGAGACTGTCTGCCCCATTAATCTTTATGAATAAGTATAAAACCTTTTAGACAGAAAAGACAGAGAATAGGAACAGAGCAAGGAATCCCACATCTCCTTTCCACAAAGCCTCCTGAGTTTTGTTTTGTTTAGGGGGGTCACAACTGGCTGTGCACATTCAGTGTTACTCCTGGCTCTGAGCTCAGAAATTACTCCTGGCAGGCTCTGGGGACCATATGAGATGCTGGGTATCAAACAAGGATCCATCCTGGGTCGGCCTCATGCAAGGCAAATGACTTATTGATAAACTATTTCTCTGGTCCCAAAGCCCCAAAGCTATCACCTCAAAAGGAGCTGCCTGCCAGCTGCATCTCTAACTCAGTGGAAGAAACTGGACTGAACCAGTGTTCATCCCTTATTTTACTTGAAATCTGTTTACTTGTCTGCTTAGGCTTTTGAACCACATCTGGCAGTGCTTGGGATTTATTCCTGACTCTGTGCTCGAGTCACTCCTGGTGGGGACTTGAGGGACCCTATGTAGTGTGAGGGATTGAACTGTGGCTATATGCAAGGAAGCACCTTCCCATGGTACTATCTCTATACTCCCTTTTCTCTTATTTTAATACTAAAAAAAAATTAAGCCTCAGTGTGGAACTTTAACATGCTAAGAAGTCATGTACTGCTTGTAGAAGTTCTGTCTATTGTCCCTGCACACCCGCTCCTGTCTCTTCCCACCCTTAAATTCTTTGAGGTCATTTTTTTCCAATTTCAAACCCCAAAATGCTTTCCCTAACTTGTGTTTGCAGAACCAACCATGAGATTCAAACTCTCCTCAGACTTCCTGTGGTGCAGGCCTTAATAAACGCACCTGAACCTCTACTTGGCCTCATGTCAGCTTCAATTTTCACCAAGACCGAAGGAACAAAGGTCTGTAACCCCACAAAGGGCATTAGCCCCCTGTGAACTACTTGGCTGAGTGTCTGCAATAGAGATGAATGGGGTGAAAGGGGTCAATTTCATGTGAACAGTGCAATCGAATTTTAGTGCTGAACATAAAGCAAGACTTATACAGGTTGATTTATAACATTGGCCAGCTGGAATGTATGTCTTATACCAGTGTTAGTGAAATTATAAAAAAACACTTGAATGAAGAGCTATCTCTTTGTTCCCTGCACCTTAGTGAGTCTCACAAAGGCCTTCAAAGCTCCATGTTTCAGAAATTCACATCTCAAGAGGGTTGGGGTGTCAACCCACACTCCCTAGGGAGAAGCTGGTATGGGTCTGTCTTATCAGGCAGGTAAGGCTGTAGGGTGGATCCGTGGTCATGTGGTCTCTAGGACTTCCCTTGCCTCAAAGCAGTTTCTAGTGGTGGAGCCAAGTGTCCTGAAGATAAAGTGACTTGGCATCTCTGTTGCCCATGTAAAACTTTCCCTAAAGATTTGGCCCCTTTGCTCCACCATCTGCATATCAACTCTCTCTAATTTGGGGCCCACTCCATTCTCCAGAGGTTCCCCTGCCTGAGCAGTAAATCCTGAATGTTGGGCAGGTGAACCAGCACAGAGAAAAAGGCACTTGCCTTCCACCCAACTGATCCCCAGCATAGGGATAGCATTGGGTCACCCGAGACTGCCAGGAGTGATGCCTGAGCACAGAAATAGGAGTATGCCCTCAACATTCCCAAGTGTGGTCCAAAGTCTCCCCACCCCAAACCCTGGTTCTAAATTTAGGAAACTCTGAAGCAGCCATAGTCACTGGCTCCTGTGCTAGTGCTCATTGTCCTTCGAATCACCCTCACAAGCTGGTTCTTTGTACCTTGAAGGACAATTCCTTTTCTTCCCTTGCAAGGCCTCAGCTTACTATAGTGACTTTCAGTCTAATTGGTGGAGGGCACTGGGGAACAGGAGAGGGACTGAGTTCTTCACCTCTAAACAAGGAAGGAGGGACTTTTCTCACATTGGTTTTCTTTTAGGGGAGTCAAGAATAAGTGGGGAACACCCAACAGTACTCAGGGACCACTCCCTGCTTGGTGCTTATGCATGGCTCCCAGAGGTGCCCAGAGGATCCTATGGTGCCAGCTTCAGACAGCTTCTGAGTGTCTGTGGCCTTGGTGTGACTGTTCTCAATGACAGGTGTGGGCACTGCTGCAGCCTCAATGGGGCAGTGAATGGGGTCCCATGTTTTGAGGTCTTTGGTATCCATATGACCATTTCCTCCCCTTCCATATTCTAACTTTGCACATAAGGATGGAACTACCCCTGGATGGTTCTGACAATGTGCCCTGAGCTCAGCCCACAGTATCCTGTGTGACTCCTACTAGAGAGTGTGAGAAACTATATTGAGGGCTGGGAACTCCCACAAAGTGCTTAGGAGACTTGGGAGCCCTGCCTAGCCATTCTTAGCCAGTATTGCAAGTGGTTCATTGCAAGTCTCAAGGACTCAGGCCCTCAGTGTTGGGGATATCCGATCACCTCTGAGGATGCTTGGGGAACTCAAGTTGCAGTTGGTGGTGGTTGGGGAACATTTTGGTTCTGAGGATTGAACCAGGCTTGGTTCCTTAAGCCCCCACATTATCTTTTCAGCCTCAAGGAGTCCCTTTTAAGTTGTACATCCACCTGGTGCCTAGCCTTTGTGACTGGCACCCAGGGACACCCCTTGATTGCCTGGTTCTGTGGTCCAGTAGATTTGGCATTTGCACATCCCACAGGTCAAGAAAGGATAGAAACAGCTCTGAGCCAGCTTTCCCCTCAGGACATGGTACAGACAAAGCACATGTGGGCTCAGAACCAGGATAGTTTGCTAATGGTGGTTGCTGTGGCTGCTGGGAAGGTTTCTAATTTAACACCCAAGGGCCACCCACGGTATTCTCCAGGGACTGAGGCTGGCAAACAGCATCTTCACCATCTCCCTCTGCCCTGACCTGGCTGTTGGTTGCCCCTGCGGGAGATAGTGCCCGAGTCTGGTTTCTGCAGTTGCCCCTGATTGCCTGACTCTGGAGGCCAGCAGGGCCTCAATTCACAGATCCTATGAGACAGGTGGAAAATCCTTCTTAACTGCTGTATTCCCAGGGCACAGAGCAGAGGCAACAAACACAGCTACCACTGAGTAGCTCCTTAGAGTGGCTTCACTTCCCAAAGAAGGAGAATTTGATACTGTCAAAGATGCTGGGGAGGCCTCTAGCTCCACTCTTTACTGACCTTCAAACACTTTATCTCAGAACACAGACAATGATTTGGGGGCCACAAACAAGGAAACCAGCCAGCAAAAAGCCTTCGGGGCCATCATAAAGTCTTTATACTACAGGGGAAGTAGCTGTTGTATGGAGTGTACAGAGCCACAGTAATGGAGAAATGGGACAACCTTTTCCAAGCAAACAACAGATAAGTGTACAAAAAAGGCCTGGGAATATCCAAGATGGTCCAAAAGGATCAGCCCAGGAGCTATCCATTTTTAAACTAAATGGGGCACAGCACCCTGAGAAAGGTCTTGATGAGAAAATGCCCTAGGGAACACACCAGGGCTTTTGGGAGCTGCAGGTCATAGAACAGAGTCCTGGCAAGTGCAAAGGGAGGGAGGGGAGAAGGAAGGAAGGGATAAAAGGAGGGAGGGAAGGAGGTAGGAAGGGACAGAGGGCATCCCATGTGAGCAGAAGATGGAAAAGCAAAGGAACCAGCAAGTTGATATTGGAGAGAAAAGACCAAGCTACAGGGGAAGATGCCCAACCCAAAAGGATTCAGGGGCACCCCAGATGGTCTGAGTCAAGAAGATGCAGACCTCACTGAGCTTAACATAAAGAACTGCTGCTACTGGCATGAGCTGGCACAGCCACTTCTGAGATGAACCCTCAAGGCTGCCCTCTCAACTCAGTGCCAGAGCCTCATGCCCACAGCCACAGCTGCCCTGGCCTTGCCCCACAAGGCAGGCTTATGGTGTGGTGCTGAGCACAAATGTCTTTCACAGATTCAGTTTTACCTGAACTTGCTAAGTAAAGCAGAATCCTGGGACTTGTATAAACTCAACTTAAGGTGTGGCTTTGTTGATTCCCAGAATAAAAGCTGCCATTCCTGAGGTGACCATGTTCCAAAGGGCCTGAGCTCCACCTAAAAGGGTCCCAGACTCAATTCTGCTTCAACAGACTCACAGTTTGACCCTACCCTACAGGTTCATACCTGCCTTATTTGGTGGGAGTGGGGTATAGGGAACATACCTAGCTGTGCTCAGGATTACTTCCTACCCTCTGTTCAAGAATCACTCCTGGTAAGGAATCATATATTGATCATATGATGATCATATGATTATCTCCATCATATGTTGAAGATGGAATCTGGGTCAGCTGCATTGAATGCAAACACTCTACCTTCCTTCCTGGCCCTCATTCCTGTCCTTTTCTTTATTTTTAAAAATTATTTAATTTTTAATTTCTTTAAGT
The DNA here is from genome assembly GCF_024139225.1 of Suncus etruscus. NCBI lineage: Eukaryota > Metazoa > Chordata > Mammalia > Eulipotyphla > Soricidae > Suncus > Suncus etruscus. Next base: position 69,262,460 of record NC_064862.1, read on the forward strand.
AAATAAGCAGTGGTTTATAAGGTTATTTTTCCACAGTTATAAAGTTTCTCATGATTGAGTTTCAATCATATAGTGTACAATACCCTTCACCAGTGCACATTTCCCACCACCATTGTCTCCAGTTTCCCTGCTTGCTCTGGGGCAGACATTTTTCTTTTCTCTCTCTTCCTCTCTCTTCTCCTTTCTCTTTCTCTCTTTTTCTTTTTAGACACTGGTTTGCAATATTGTTACTGATGGGGTATCATGCATGTCTTCTCGCAGCACCCATTTCTTACCCAGAGTGATCATTTCAACAATCATTTTCATAGTGGTTCCTTTTCTATCCTAACTGTACTTCCCTGATCTTTTTGGCAAGCTTCTTACTATGGACTGGTCTTCTTGGCCCACATCTCTATTGTCTCTGGATATTACTACTATATAATATTTTTGTATAGTATCTTATTTTTATATCCCACAAGTGAATGTCTATCCCCTCTCCATCTGACTCATTTTGCCTAGCATGTTCTCCATATATATTCATGTATAAGCAAATTTCATGACTTTATTTTACTAACAGCTGCATAGTATTCCTTTATGTAGATGTACCACAGTTTCTTAGCTCTTGGGTTGTTTCCAGATTCTGGTTACTGTGAAAAGTGCTGTGGTGAACATAAAATGCAGAAGGCTTTTTTTGCACTGTGTTTTTGGGTATATTTGTAGAAGTAATGTTGCTGGGTCATATGGAAACTCAATTTCTAGTTTTTCGAGGAATACCCATGTTGCTTTCCAAAAAGTCAACATTTGCAGCTCAGTGAATGAGACTCTACAGCTGTTTCAGCACTGGTTGTTTTTGTTCTTTTTTTCATTTTGTTTTGTTTTGCTTTGCTTTGTTTTGGGGCCACATCTAGTGCCACTCAGGGGTTACTCCTGGCTCTCTGCTCAGATATCATTCCTGGCAGGTACAGGGGACCATATGGGATGCTGGGATTCAAACCACTGTTGGTTCTGGATTGGCCGCTTGCAAGGCAAATGCATTACCACTGTGCTATCTCTTCGGCCTTAGTTCTTGTTCTTTACAATGTGTGCTAGTCTCTGTGATATAAGATGATATATTTCATTGATGTTTTGTTTGCATATCCATAATGATTAATAATGTGAAGCATTTTTTTTTCATGAGCCTGTTGGCCAGGCCATCTGCATTCTTTCTTTTAAGAAGTTTCTGTTAAAAAAAAAAAAAAAGAAGTTTCTGTTAATCTCTTCTTCCCATTTTGGATGGGGCTAGGTTTTTTTTGTTGTTGTTAAGCTCTACTAGTGCCTTGTACATCTTAACTATTAACTCCTATCAGATGATACCCTGCCATTTGGACAATTCTGTAACTGCAGTTAGCTTTGAACTAAAGGAAGTTTCCACAGTGTGAGTGTACCATATTATGATGCATACATGATGCATATATGATGCAAATACAGAGCACAAAGACTCCATGAGACTCCAATACTTGCCTATGAGGTATGGAGAACAAGTAGAACCTGGTATTGAAAGAGGACAGGTGTCCTGACATGATTGGTTCCATAAAGGAACCAATCAGCATAAAGTGTGTGAAATGGAGACTGATATTAGACTTTTACACTTAATATTTTAGTAACTCTCATAGCAATGTAAGAAAGGTGAAGCCTTTGGACTATAATGCCAATAATGATTTAAGGTTTACCTTGCAAAGATTAGAATGATATCAAGAGCCAAATATTAAACAATTGTACATAAAAAAAAAAGAGGACAGGTGTCCCCAGATTACAGCTGGGAGCACCATTCTGAGGCTGCAACTGCAAGCTCTCATCCATAATGCAGCGCACACCTCAAAGATGAACCACCAACCCTAACCCCACTCAGGCAATGATTTGGAGAAACCACATGCAAGTGGCACAGGTAAATTCAAAATTCCCCTGAACAGCAGTTTCTGGGTATAGAAGATTATAGTCTCCAGTCATTGCCCAAGTCTTGTGGACTGAAATCTTATTATCTGCAAGATACCAGCAATTGTAAAGCACAGGCCAGAGGCCAGACAAGCAAGACCTCAATAATTAAAGCAGCAAGTGAGCACAAGGGTCACAAATCCCTTGTTTGTTGTCATCTGTGTGCACAAAACTCAGAGCCCCAGGCATCAGCTAGATCTGGCAAATACTTAAAAAAATAAGCTAGGGCCAGAGTGAGAGCACAGAGGCTAGGCCTTGCTGATCTGGGTTTGCAACTTGGCCTCCCATATGGTACCCTGAGCCTGCCAAGGAGTGATTTCTGATCCAGGAATAACCCCTGAGCAACATCAGATGTGGCCCAAAAACCAGAAAAGAAAAAAATGCTCATCAGATTTTCTTGCCTGGCAGAAGTCAGTGAAGTCTCAGGTACTATTTTAGCATTGCAAACAGAAGCAGGATACTGTTGAGAGCAGTCAGAACTCAGGATGACACCAGATCACCAGAATTTATTTGAAAAAAGCTAGAATTCAGCTGCATAAACAGACATCCAGGGAAGTCCTTAGCTACCTCAGTCAGAACTTCTACATTGTTTAATACTCACTTCAAAGCAACAATTCTCAAAGTTCACTGAAATGAATAAATCATTGTAAGAAAAAAATCACTATACTATAAGAAATATTTATGAACAAAACCCATAAAAGATCTATAGTAGCAGAACTCAGCCGAAGGATGGTAGATGACAAAATTGGAATCAGTGACTTCAAAAACAAGATATTAGCAGTAAAAAAAACTAATAGAAAATAGATTTTTAAAAAAATAAATAAAATTTAAGAGATAAAATATAATATCAAGATGAGCAACCTCTGCCTCATAGAATTTCTAGAGGACAGAAAAGAAAGAGGATAATGTATTTTTTTAAAGAGAAGAGTGCGTTTTAAAAATCTCCCAAATCTTACTAGAACTAGACTTATGCACTGATCAGGGGACCCAAGTCTACCAAATAAAATAACTCAAACAGAACATCAATGTATACTGCAATCCAAAGGGCAAGAATAAAAGACAGGAACTGAAGAGAGAGTGCAGGGACTTGGAACCTACCTTGCATGCCACTGACACCAGTTTAATTCCCAGAACCATGAAGAGTGATCCCAAAGTGAGCACAAAGCTAGGAGTGAGCCCAGAGAACAGCTAGCTATGACCCCAACTCTCTCACCCCCAAATAGTTTCCAAACCAAATGTTGTCAATATTGCAAAGGAGTAATAAAACTCATGAATAGACGAAGCAATCTTGAGAAAGAAAATGTTTTTCTTTCTTCAACCTTTAATTAGATTATGAAGATACAGTAATCGAGACAGTGTGGTAAAGGCAGACTGGTATCAGATTAATATCAGACCACTGGGATACAATTGAGTGTCTAAAGACAGACATACAGGCATATGGATCGCTAACCTTTGGCAAATAATCCAGAAAAGCCTTTCCAATAAATATTGGTGGGAAAACTGGTTTAGCCACATGTGAAAAATAAAGTTTGATTTCTCTCACACCATACGCAAAAATTAATTGAAGTGGATCAAAGACCAAAACTCTTGTTTTAATAACTTATACATTGAGGGAAAGATAAGCAGAATTCTACATGATACTGACTTTAGAGGAAATTTTAATAACTCAAAGCCACCAGACAAGCAAAAAGAAGCAAAATAAACATGTAGAATGGCATCAAATCAAGAAACCTCTGCTCCTCAAAAGAAATGATAAATAGGGGCCGGAGTGGTGGCCATGTGTAAGGCAAATGCCCTACTGTGCTATCGCTCCAGATCCAGTACTGGTATATATATATATTTTATGAAAAGATCTGAGCAATATAAAATAGAACTACTTGGATTAATCTCTAATGAATATACTGAGTGAGAAAATTCAATCTTAAGTAACTTGTTTGGTTTTATTACTAAAATTTTTAGATTTTTTTATTTTAGCTTTTAAGCCATACCTGGCAGTGCTCAGGGGTTACTCCCAGTTCTATGCTCAGAAATCGCTCCTTGTAGCTCAGGGAACCATATGGGATGCCAGGAATTGAACCCAGGTTCGTCCCAGGTCGGCTGTTCGAAAAGCAAATGTCCTGCCATTGTGCTATTGCTCCGGCCCCTATAAAATTTTTAGAATTTTAATAAATAAACTTTTAGAAGACAGGGGAGTGCTATTTGAAGATTAAGCATGAGTGGGGTGGAGTCGTTATAAGAAAGATTCTGATTTGGGGTAGTTTATGTCTGAACTTTGAGACACAAAGTGTCTCTTTGTAAAGAGCCTCACATGCACAGAACCACCAAAACGGTGGTTTCTCAAGAACTCTGGTGAGTTCGTTTCAGAGCAATAGCACACCAGGTGTCTTGCCTTGCACATACATGGTCAACTTGGGCTTGATTCCAGGCACTTTAGAATCCACGGTGGCAAACCTATGACACGTGTGCCAGTGATGGCACTCAGAGATCTTGCAGCTGGCACACGGAAGGTCCGCAATTATGATATGCGGGGCGTACCGCACAGTTTTTAGATACTAAAATCTTGTTATTAAGGTTTAATTGACGTGCTGGCACCTTTGAGGAAATTCTTTGGTTTTGTGCGGCAGTTTGGGCACTCGGGCTCAAAAAGGTTAGCCATCACTGCTAGATGATTCCTGGAACCCTGCTAAGATTAATCTCTGAGAACAGACCTAGGAGTAACCCTGAGCACTACCAAGTGTGGGCTCCAAACTCCTAAAGTAAAAAGACTTGTGGGTTCAGTGTCAGCGTCCAAGTAATGGCCTTGATCTACAGTTCATGAACATGAACACTCAGGAGGGCCTCAGCACCTCTGAATCCAATCCTCATTGACCTGCAGAAAGCATTTCTATCAGAAAACATGCAATGGTTTTCAAATCAGAAAATAGGAAGGAGGTTTATCAGAACCCTTCTCTCCTTTAAAAGTTAAAAAAGATTTTCTTTGCATGTTTTTACATTTTTTTTCCTTCAGAAACAGGTCAAGAAATTTTTTTTGCATTATTTGTTTCTATTATGATGTTTTAGGAATCTAATGCAAGATGCAGAGCAGACAATTTTGCCTCCAAAATCACATTTGCCCAGTCTGTTTTCTTTTGCCTCCAATGTCCATTCTTTTGGAAATGATCTGGCTGCTTTCCTGAACCTGTAGCTGAACAAGGAATTGGCAGAGAGATCCCACTCAGAAAGTCTAAACTATAGGGGCCGAAGCGGTGGCACAGCAGTAGGGTGTTTGCCTTGCATGTGGGTGTCCTAGACCATAGTTCCATCCCCCTGCATCTGATATGGTCCCTTAAGCCAAGAGCAATTTCTGAGCACATAGCTAGGAGTAACCCCTGAGTGTCACCGGGTGTGGCCCCCAAACAAAACAACAAAAAGAAAGTCTAAACTATAGACCACCTACCATCAGTAGAGTGTCCTGGCCAAAGCGAGCCAGATGGGCCTATTCAGTGGCTAGAAGCAAGTGTGAGACTGTGAGTTCGATCCTCAGAAACAGCCAAGGTTGGCCCTAGTGCTATTGGGAATCCCTGGTCTCCAGTTCACTGTACCCAGCACATTAATGACAGTGTGACATTGCAGACACCATAGAACCCACAGAACTCACAAAGCCCACAGTGCTTACATGCACCCACAGAGCCCAGCCATACCACAACCAAATTAGGGGAGAGAAGGAACCAGAGTAAAGAAAGGGAAAATAGGGTTTTGCATATAAAATATGATTTTATTTCAAAATAGGCACATTAGAAGGTTTACATCAAAACAGCCAAAATATTTTTAAATCAAAATGTCCTTGGCATAGTTTTATTTTTAAATATTCAAAATGATCTCTTAAGAGACAATATAATTCATAATGAACAAACATCGACGTTTTGTCTACAGTTATTTCAATAACATTGTTTTATTTCATAATAATGCTATTTGGAGATTTTCAACGCCATTCAATATTCTATAGAAATATAACAATGAGCAATTCTACAGTTTGTTAGAGGAGTAAGAAATCAGTATTATGCTTCCTCCTTGTTACAGCCATAGAAATTTCGGTCATAATCAATGTTTATTATCTCAAAATGTTCTTCAGTTGCCACACGCAAGATGTTGTGAATACTGGGTTAATTTGGAAGTACATCCAGAAGCGAAGATCTGAACAGCAAGAAAGGGAGGACCAGGGTATCGAAGTCTGAGGGGAGAAGCAGGGCACCGTGGAAATGGCTGCAACAGGCAGTCCTTGAAGGGCTTGACGACTTTGTTAAGATTCATTCTTCTTGCTCAGATTTTCTCGAACGTTCTGGAACGTTCCTATCACACCAGTCTTTGGTGGGTCCTGCCACACTGCTCCTACATGGAACCCACCGTCCATGGTGGGGCAGTTGCTCTTATGTGGGGCCGGTGGGCTGGAGAAAGAGCTACTAGGACTGGACATGTGAGTTGTCAGCAATCAGAGGGCACTGAGGGATGGGAAACAGCCAGGGGGCCACAAGGACTGGGGTGGCCCCTGTGTGATACTGAGGCCAGGGCACTAGCACTGCTGGTGGGGCTGTTATATCCCCTGCTTCCTGTCCTGTCTCAGCCTCTGTGCACTAGGGTACGGCTCCAGCACCCTAGCTTCGCTCCACGCCCAGGAACCCCAGGCCTCGCCTTCCTCCAGACTTGGGGCTTCTAGGCACATCTGCCCTTTTCCTGGAACACAGCTGACTCAGCCCAGTGTCAAGGGAGGAAGGACCACTGATGGGAGAGGGAGGGTGAACTTCATAGAAGCCTAGGCAGGGAGGGGGTGCCCCAATAGGCTATGCTGTGCTGATACAGCAGGGGGTGGCAGGTGATCCAGGGTGTCACACAGGGTAGCCTGAGCAGAGTAGTGGGGGGGGGTACAGTTGGGGTAGGGAGAAAGATGCAGGACAGGCCTCTGGCATGTTGGAGCTGCTATGGGCAGGCAGAGAGAAGCAGGGAAGCTTTGACTCTTGGAAACTCGAATTCATGCCTCTCTCCACAGAGGAAGTAGGGCAAGCCCTAGTTTTTCCCTGGTAGGGGCCGCAGAAGTCTGTATGTTGTTTCTCCTTCAGTTTCAGGTAAGGGTGCTTGTCCAGGGGAGTGTGAGGCTGGTACCCTGCCCAGAGCCAATTCTCAGTAGGCCTGGCCTCAGCACCTGCATCCTCTGGCTCTCAGACCCTGATCCACTCCAGGCCCAACAGATCTGACAGCTGGAAAGGACGGGGTAGGGGGTGGGGGAGTCATGGTCCATGGCCCACCAGACAAGCAGTGGGAGGCAGGACAGAGCCTGGGGAAAGATTCCCCCAAACAGTGCCCCTAGCCCCTAAAGCTCAGACTGGCATTGAACTGTAGCCAGATTGGAGGCAGTGGGGTGGGTCAACCTCCTTCCCAAAACTCACTACATGTGGGGGGTGGCTCCAGGGGCTGTTTAAAGCACTTGTCAGTCTCCTGTCACCTCCCTTAGGTTGTCTAGAGGTGAAGCCTCTGGGCCTTGGCATTCCCCCCCACACACACAGTGCTAAATTCCTTCCCACCCCTGCCTCCCCTCTCACAACCACCTCCCATCCTCCACCACACCCCCCCCCCCACACACACACACCACTGTTTGGTGCTGGCCTGAGGAGCTGTCTTGCCCTGCCTTGGTGCCTGCCTACAGGAGGAGACTGTCCAACCCACTGCCCTGCCAGAAGCCGGACATTCAGTCAAGGACTGGCCCTGCCACCAGGATTTCTGGCAGTTCAGTAACCAGATTCAAGAAGGCTCTGCCTCGGGAACTTTCCCACTAGCCTTTGCAAATCTCCACACTCACTGCTTGACCCTGACTAAGGGAGGAGTGCTTGGGACCCAAGGAAGACAGACTGTGAGCTCAGTGGGGAGGGACTCTGATTTACCTGTGTCCAATCTGCCTTCCCAGGTCACTGGACTAGGGTTGGCATGTGGGCTAGCAGAGGTGAGGTAGCTGCCTTCCAGGCATCAGGCCTCCATACCATGCCCAGCACAGCTCCTTGTGCTGTCCTAGCTGCATCATGAGTGGTACCTCTGGACAGTGCATCTGTGTGAGCAGCTTAAACAAGTGAGCACTAGCCAAGTACTGTCACCACAATAGGAAGAGGGGCGAACAAGAAAGCAAAATCACAGTGAAACCACATTTTGTTCCTCACAAGCCACTAATTGAAAAATCCTTGGACATACAGAATTGAATTCAGTACTGTCCTTGGATCATGGCATGTCCTATTATCAGGGCATTGCAACCCTCACTTCATTTATTCAGTTACACATTCATTCATTCTTTCATCCCAGGCCTCTGGAATGGCTATGTTGTTGATGATAAGTTTCTGTTGGGGTGTCTCTGCAGTCATAGTTCATGGCTCCTTAACTCAGTGTTTCCTTTGGGTGGAACCCAGGAAGGCAGAAATGGTGCAGATCTGCCAGCCAGCACCCACCTTCTTCTTGGGAACATAAGAAAATTGCTTCCCCTTGCTGGGCCTCATTTTTCTTACTCATTCAATCCTGGTTATGCTCAAATTGTTTTGCATTGGAAACAGTAAAGGAGATAATCCACATTAAAAGCATTTAAACCCATGCAAATTACACCCAGTTTGCCTTGGCTATGACTGTCATTGCCTTTTTTTTGTTGTTGTTGTTGAGGAGGCATGAGTTAGCGAGGACACGCTGGCGAAGGTTCTGGAAACAGGAAAGCAACCATTGTATGGTCCAGCAGGCACCATCGACACCAAGAGAGCACAGCTGCACATTCAGGCTTACTTCCTGGGGCCTGTGATTCCTCCTGGGCCAGATTTTCCCCTGACCTTTTTACATGCCAGGAGCTCTCTGGCTTGGTGGAACATCTGGATGGCCCCACCCTCAAAGTTTGGGATTTAGAAGACTGGAGGAAGGGCACTGAGAATTTGTATTTCTAATAACTCCCATGAGCTGCTGATTTGGAAACACTAGCAACTGATTTGACAGGCAAGGAGCAGCCAAGAAAGGCTGCTCGGAGGTGAAGGCATTTGAGGCAAACCCGGTTTTCCAGATGGAGAAATAACAGCACAAGGGATAGAAATGGGGCTGTGAGTGTAGAATAGTGCTGACAGGTGTGTGGAGAGGAACTAGATGTTCTGTGGTCACCAGAAGGAGCCAGAGAAGAAGCTGCTGTCCAATATGGTTACCTTTGGGATTAGGGGCTGGATTTGGAATTTGAGCAGTGTGAAGGGCACTTTAGGGAGAGACAGGAGGGAGTATAGTTGCCACCATGGGGACAGAGCAGTAAAGAGTCAGGCTTCCCACTCAGGCAAGTGTCACTATCCTTAAACTTCGAAGTTCCTCATACTATTGTTTACCTTGGAGATTTAGAGCCTGGAGTTTTAAGCATGAGCTGCAGCCAGACATGAGAAAGGAAACAGAAAGGAATGGAAAAGAGAACTTTGGAGTCCATTGTTTCCTGGCTAGTTTCAGGCACATGTACAACTGAGAAGGTATCTGGAAGGGCCCAGAACTGGGCTTTAGGTAGCAGTGGGTTTATAGCACCAGTCTGGTAGGTGGCCTTGCTTGGGACAAAGATTGAGTAGATAGTGGAGGAGGGTCCACAGAGCTAGCTCACCTCAAAACACAGCAAAGGAAGAATGAGCTGATGAAGCCCCTGAGGAATTCTAGGGAAGGCTGGGGTCTCTGTTGTTTCCTCTGACCCCAGGCAGAGACCCAGAAGATGCAATAGAAGATGCAAAGTAGCCTTCATAACGTTCTAAATAGGCATTCTTCGCTCGAAGAATGAAGAATGTACAAATATAAGGCTTCGAAGTTCCCCAAGCTCCAACACCAACACGTTGAGCTCCAAAACAAGCTTAAAGCCCAAGTATCAGTCAGTGACATGGGAGCTAAGGAAACAGGCTGAGTATTCAGGACCTGCTTGGTGCCTGGACAGGGGTGTGGAAGGTTCTGGCTGCTGCTCTCCAGGGCAGTTTCTGAACAAAGAGGCCCCCAGACCACTGCGTCACCCATTCAGGCCAAACAGCAGCAACAGATCTGGGTGCTTTGGCTAGATATTGCTCTAGTTCCTTCTCATCTCCCACCTGGACCACAAAAGAACCATTAGCCCATATCTTTCAGACTTGCCAAATCTGCCAGCCACTGGGTGACAGTGACAAGAACAGCATGACTTTCTAATAGGCAGTCACTCCGCTGGTTCTGGGATCCATGCACCAAACCATGTTGGCATAGACGGAATGTGTCAACTGTGTAGGTCCAGATGGCCTTAGGCTGCCTGAGCAACAGTTCCAGGGTGTGTGTGTGTGTCTGCAACCAGAGGGAAAGGTTGCACAAACAGCAGGCCAAGGAGGTTCTGGACCTCCACTTGCTGCTCCAAGCCAGGGCTCAGCAGCTATGGGCATCCAGATATGCTGCCAAGAATTTGCAAGGGGTTCAACAAGCCTGCCAGCTCACACACTGGGACAGGTCTCTGATGGTGTGATTTTCTGCCTTTCCTATTTAAAATTTCCTGTGTCCAAGAAATTTCTTACAATAGCTTCCTTCTGAATTCCCCCTCCCTGAGGATAATGTCAATTTGAAAGCCCCATCACCCATGTCCTCTGTAGCACCAGGTGGGTCTCTGTGGATACAGACACACTTGAAAGGTCCTGGTGGCTAATTGCCCTGTGAAGCACTGTCGGAAACCCCTTTTGATGCTCCCCTGAGCCCCAACATCAATGCTCACATCTTACTTCCGCTCATCCACCTTGATTGAAGCAGAAGGATAAACAGCAAATGCTGTTGTGAATTTCCTTCCAAAATGGTAATTATTGCATCATTCTCTTGGCTGTTTTCCTTGTCATGTACCATTAGAAGGGAACAAGATCATTGTCAGTCAAAGATTGTGGAGATAATTAGAGCATCTATAGGTTAGCAAGGAATCAAATTGGTGCTGGTGCCCATCAATGCTGAGGAGCTGAACATAATTAGAGGGGAAATATGCAAAGGTGGAGATGCAGAAAGCCCGGGGGACTAAATACCGTGACTGATTTGAGTCTTCTGGAGCTGACAGTGCAGAGGGCAGCAGGCAAGCAGGCGCAGTGCTGCCAGAATCGGTGTCAAGGCGCCTCAAGGGAGTGTAGGAGTGCTGCAGAAAACACTGATTGGGAAAACCATTGTTTACCATGGTTTCCAATGTACCAATCCACCTAGCTTTCTCTAAGTTCTTTGCTGCAGCCCAGGAATCATTATTAGCTTTCTGAACAATCCCTGCCCCCAAATTTCCAGGGAACTGCAGGAGTTCAGAGTCCTCTCCCTTTCCTGAATCCTTCCATTTCTATTCACTTCCATATTCAAACACCCCACCCCTGTACCTGTCCACGGGCAGGCACATGCTACTACCTGGGACTTCTTGTTTGATGTAAGATACAAATGCCAATTTGAACAATCTCACCCAAATAGCAGATTGATGAGAAAATGGAATTTTTACGTAATGAAAGTAACAGCACAGGTTTTAGAGGATGAGAGAGATGTCTGCAGGCTGATGGGAGCTATGCATCTTTGTAAGAGTGGTGACAGGTGTAACAAAATTTGGAAGGTTTTAGGAAACATAACAAGTCCAGACTAAAGGAAACAAGTAACCAAGAGAACTGCAAAAGATCCTACATAAGGCCTGTTAGTGATGCTGATCAGGTCAACTCACTCTAGAATATGCAGGAGCTGGTTTGCTTCTCTGCCTCCCATCAAAGTGCCTTTTCCTATATTACTTAAAATACACAAAGACTAAAATCCTGCAACTGACTGCATGGTCTTACAGGCCTGCTTTCTGTGGCTTCTGGAGTATGGGTCCATCTGCTCCCCCTGGCCTGGGGGACAAGACTTCTTCCCAAAGAGTATGCTGGCCACCCCACATAAACAAGCCGTTGGAAGCTTGGTTCACATTTTTTAATAACATGGCACAGTTTACATTACACAAGAAAGCGCCGCCGATGACAACATGCTGAAGATTCAGTCGCTTCTTCTCTTTTCACATAGGATCTAGAAAGGACTTTATTACATACAGGATAAACAGCAAAAAGGTCTGTATAGAACAATCTCTTTACAATACTGAAAGCTATCACTACAGTTCCAGTGTACATATCCCTCTGATTTTTTTCTTTTTAGTTGTCATTAAAAAAAAAACACTGCACAACATCTGGAGTTCACAAAATCTGAAGCTCACAACTAAACCTTCAGTTTACTACTAAAATAGATCTCTCTGCTTATTAGAAACAATGGTCTGGAGTTAACCTTTTTTTTTTTCTTTTTTTCTTTTTTTCTTTTTTTTTCATTTTTTTTGCAAAAACATGATACCAACGTCAGATAGCACTTTAATATACTAGAAGACCAAATGGAACTATTTTTTTCATACATATATTTTACAGTCCAGTAGACAAGATATATTGTATTTCTCTGCTAGTAAAGTCATATTCTCTCCAAATATGTAGACAAGAGGCTTAATGTATTATAAAAGTATTATGAAGAGACATTAAGAGATTGATGCAAACTCAAAAGCACACGCACACACAGGACTTGGTCTCTGCCCCCTTCATCCTCTGTAACTCTCTCTAGCCCCACAGAGGACACTTGGCACAGCCCTTCAGACTCGCTTTCCAGCAGGAACTGGGAGTCACACTGGGAAATGTGCCCCTTGACCTCATCAGTACTGAACAGAGTGAAAAACAATCCATCATCTGAGAAAACGTGAAGCTTTCTTTCAGGATCTGTTTGGGGTGGAATGAAATCATATCACAAAACAAGGAGGTGTGTACAGAAGGACCAGGACACATGACAAAGGCATGGGTCCCACATGGGTATGTGTGTGTGAAATCATGTGACTGATGGTGGTGACAAGATGCTGGCGACCTGTCTGTGTCCCGATTCTGGCATCTGGCAACTCCCATCCTCCCTGGCACTGGTTGCTCATGGCTTTGGCTACCTTTTAGGGTAGCTCTCTGTCCTCCCCCCACCCCTAACCCTGCCCTCCCCAGCCCACAAGCAGCGACTTTGAATGCAAACTTTCAGCCTGGGGTCCAATTTGCAAAATAGGATGTTTCTCCATTTGAAAAAAAAAAAAAATAAGCAAGGAAAACAAAGTCATATCACGTAAGCGCTTGTTCAGGGAAAATATGACCTTAAGTATGTTGTAAATGGATTTGAAAAGGCTCCTTTGAGTTAGAAGGGCTTTTGTGAAAAGCCCTGACATTCATTGCATAGTTGAAGGGTTTAGCTGTCTATAACAATATATGGGAACACAGCCCTGGCAGGCTGTGTTCACTGATATTAAGTCTGCAAATAGCACATTTTTAAAGAAGTATTAATGTATTATGTTACTTAATCTTTATCTATTTACATTTGTACAAAGTAAAGCTTTCATCTTATTACCCTTTTGCATATATGAACCATTAGCTCACGAAGCAATCTCTTTTTACAGAACTATGTACACTGCCTTCCCTTCTCATCTGAAAGAGCTCTGCAGGATGGACCGTGTGGACTATTGCGCGAACCCTCCCTCCCACCCCCGCAACCCCCTCCCCAAAGATCACCAAATCGGCGTGTGATGTCATCTTTACTGTTTTGGTTCCGATTTGAAAAGTTGTATAGGAGAAACCAAAAGAGTAGGAGACGTGGGAACGTTGGACTTGGCTTAAAAGATGTGAAAAAAAATCTCAACATAGAATATACAAAACATTTCAAAATCTGCACCTTAAGTTTATACATATTGTACAAGGGGAGGAGCGGGGGTGTCTCTGGGTGCCCCAGTCTGTGTGTCTGCAGTTGGGACGGTCCCAATTCGCTCAATCGTTCACTTGCTCCGCTCTCTCTGCTCCAGAGATGGGATAGGATCTAGGTTCGGGGGTGCGGCCCTTTCCACCTCCTTATCGAGCTTCAATATCCTTCAGCGTGTGTGAAGGTGGCCGCTCTCGCATCTCGGCGGACAGAGGCGTAGTCCTTCTGGGGGACACGGGGCGGCCCCCCAGTGTGGAGATGAGCGGCGGCGGTGCGCTCAGTGCCGCGGTTGGGGGTGTCTTGTTGAGCAGTCCGTTCTGATGGCCCGCCGTGGGGCTGATTCTGGGGTAGTGCATGCTGGGGAGTCCCGGCGTGAGGAGGCCGGGGTGCGGGAGGTGTCCGTCCAGGGAGGCAGGGTGGGCCGGGTGCAGCCGCGGGTGCTCGTAGTCCTCCCGGAGCATATGCAGGCGCTCCCTCTCGTCCAGGTGGGCACCCCGCTCGTGCTCCCGCCGGGGGTCCACGGACAGAGGGTGGTGGTGGTGATGGTGATGGTGGTTATAATCATGGGGCTCCCTGTCCCTGAAGGAGCGCTCGGCCTCGTACAGCCGTGGCGTGGAGAGGCGATGGAGAGGGTCGTTCCTGAGCAGAAAGTCCCTGCCCAGAGGGTCCCGGCGGTGGATGTCCAGTTCCCGGTAGGGATCCCGCAAAGGGTCGCGGATGGGGTCCCAGTGGAAAGAGGGGTAGGGGAACCGCTCTCCGCCGGGGATGGGGCTGATGCCCATGAAGGGGGTCATCATGCGAGTCCTGTCCAGGCTGCTGATGCTGTTCATGGGGTGAATGCCGGCCACCCCCACCGTCATGGGCATGGAGGCCAGGGGCCCGGGGTGCACGCTGCTCGAGGAGCTGGGGGGCGGCGGCTCGGTGGTGGTGGCCCCCCGGTGGGTCTGCGGTGCCTCGGCGGGCAGGTCGTGCTCTTCCTTGCGCTCCTCCTTCACCTTGACCTCCGCGCTCTTCTTGGGGTTCTCGTAGGCCGGCTCACTCTTGCGCGGCTCGGCCTCACGGCTCGAGGTGCTGTTGGGCCTGGCGCTGTCCACTCCAGGGGTGCGCACGTAGGGCGAGGGCACCCGGGCCAGCTGCTTGGCCTCGTCGGGCCCAGTGCGGCTCTCGTGGCCGTGGCCGTCCTTCTCGGGCGCGTGGCCGTCCTTCGCCTTGTGCTCGTCGGCCGGCAGCTCCTTGCGGGAATCCGAGTGCTCTCGCTCCCGCTCCCTCTCTTTGGACTTGTCTTTCTCGCGAGCCTCAGTGTTCAAATGACCCCTGATCTGTTCGGCTGAGCCGCGGGGATGCCCCAGGGTGCTCACCGGGAGGAGAGGTGCTGGTGAAAGGTGGCTGGCGTGTCTTTTCTCCACGCTTTCCCTGGGATGGGGAGAAGGGGAGAGAAAACACAAGGCAGATGTGAAATGGGCTTGTCGCCCTGCTGGGGGGGCTGCCAATGAGATGAAGGTGAGAGGAGACGAGCGGCTGGGCAGGCAGACTGACCACCCTGATGTCTCTTGCTTCAGCTTTGGAGGAAGTGTGATGGGGTGACGGGGGGGGGGGGGGGGAAATGAGGGCAAGAGGAGAGTCAGAAGGAAGCAAGGCTTCCTGGTGACCCTGGTAGGCAAGCTTTCCTGCAGCCCCATGGTACTGTGCAGTCTGAAATTCGTGATAGGCCAGACAGCCCAGTGGTCTGGCCTCAGCCCATTTCATGTTTCAATCAGTGTGTCCCAAGAGGTCCAAACCGATCTGATCACCCCCATTATATTCACATTCCAGTGGGTCAAAGCCTTTCACACAAACAGTGCACGACACACAGGACAAACACCCAGAAATAGAAGGGCTTCTGCATCGGGAAGAAGAAAGTCAAACTGACGAGATGGAGCTGCAGGGACAGCAGTTGTACAGACCAGCCTGCTGCAGAAACGGAGCCAGAGCTGGGAAGATCTTGGGCAGGGACTTAAGAACCCAGGACTTCCAGAACCCTAAACTTCTAGAATTCACCTGAAGCTCAGGGAAGTCTTTGGGGCAGCTCAGAGAGACCTGGAGCAAGTGAGGATCGAACAGGCCACCTGAGGGGACACCTTATAATTCTGATTCTAGCCAACACGTAGAGGCCATGAGAGAAATCCTCTGTCTTATGCGGTCAGAAGAAAGAAGGGCTCTTTTGTCTGGCTTTATAACTGAGATTGGCTTCTTGGCCACAGCAGGGCAGCTGAGCTGAGCTCTGGCCTGAAGCATGCTCATGGCACAGCACTGGAGTGAGAACCAGTTCTCCTGTGGGCCAAGAGACTTTTTACCCTGCTTCCTCAGAAGAAAATGGTTTCTTTTTTGAGAGAACTCAATTGGCCTTGATGGCCCAGGATAAAGACTATCACATTCAGGGTCTATAAAGGTGAATTAAAAAAAAAATCACTTCACAGAAGCCAGAGCAATAGCATAGTAGGTACGGCATTTGTCTTGCACACAGCCAACCCAGGTTTGATCCTCGGCATCCAATATGGTCCCCCAAGTCTACCAAGAGCAATTTATTTCTGAGTACAGAGCCAGGAGTAACCCCTGAGCACCATTGGTATGGTCCACAAACAAACAAACAAACAAACAAAATCACTTTACACACATACACCAATATACACATAAAGAAAATTAAAGAGATTTGGGTCCTTACTTAGGTCTCAAATGCCAAAAGGAAATTGTTATTAGATATTTACTGTCAAGCAGATATTATATATTCTTTGCTTATTAGTTGATTCAAAATGAAAACGGCCTACAATAAAAAAGACATGTCAAGAATGTTATAACATTCTTTAGGAAAAAAAAATACTGTGAGATAAAAATACTACTTTTCTCTTTGAGATTGCTTCTGTTTAACGCATGCAAATATCATGTTAACAGTGGCTAGAAAGCTCATTATCTAGTAGCAAAACAGATCCCAAACCAAAAATACTTGTTCACATTCCTCTAAGTTAAGCAAAAATTTATTAGTTATCTGTGAGCTCCAAATTTGAGTTGAAAAACAAAACAAAACAAAACAACTTGAGAACAAAAATATGTGACAATGCAAACATGACTTTTGAAAAGCAAACAGAAAGAGAGAGAGAGAGAAAGAGACCTATGAATGAGTTAATGGACTGCACGAACTGCAAAGCAAATATGGTGCTGAGTCATGCTGTGTGTGTGCGTGGTAGGACAGCTCCCTCTCGGAGAAAGGCAGCGACTGAGGCGCTAACCTCAAGGGGCTGGGAGCCTTTGCATGTGTGACTGCCAAGTCAAGGGCGCTCGCTGTGCTGGGGCACTCCTTTCAGGACATGAGAAACTAGGGGGGTGTGAGGGGTGCATTTAGGGACGGGGATGTGAGGGGCACTGGCCAGGAGAGTCAAGCCTATGTGGACATCTGAGCACAAGGCTGGGGCAGGGTGGGTGCGTGGCCAGGCCGTGGCACAGTGGGGGTTCCCCCATGGGGACTCGAGAGCGGTTTCTTTCCGTACCTTTCTTTGTCATCTTTACTAAGAGATGAGTCTCGTTTATCTACATCTCTATCTCTGTCATGAGCTGCGGCGGGCGCGCCACGCTCCAGCTCCCCTGGCTTCAGCCAGGGCGGAGGGGTCGGGAACGACGGAGGCGTTCGGTGCAGCCGGTTCCAGGGTTCATGAGGGCTGCTAAAGTTCTGCACACTGGGGCCATCCTTGTGGCCGAACATTGAGTTGGGTGCTGAAATGGTGAAGTGGAGAACAAAAAGGTTTAAGAGAAATTATATAATCCGCTTGTAATGAAGGTACTTACCAAAAAACTTCTAACAGCATTCAGAGTTAAAATGAATACATATTATTGGGAGCTGGAAAAGGAAAGGAGATTAACACACTTATTAGCGGAATGCTCGTCCTCCACTGGAGAGGCAGCTCACAGCTGTTCTGTTTTTTACACCAAAGGCAGAGGGGGTGTAGGGAGATTGAACAGGTGAGGGCCCCCCAGCAGGATCACGCAGACTGGCTCCAACATATCCGGGGCATGCACACATCCTGGGCATGCAGAGGGGAAGGCTGGTTTTGTAACCCAGTCCCGTTCCACTCAGAGCAGAAGGTATAGTGAACCTTTCCCCACACCCCCCTGCAGAGTGTAGGTCTGGTTTGCCCCCAGCGTGCAAACTTAAGCCAGAGAACATATATGGCCTCAAGTTCACCCTGCTAGAGGGGTTTATGCTGGGAAATGAGTGAGCCCTCCAGTTTCAGGCATCAGCCAAGAAGAGCACAGAAGCCTGCAGAGAGTATTGCATGAGGTACTGTCAACTCGGTCTCTCTGAGCAGAGCTGGTCTGTACCGAGTTCTTGAATAGTGGGAGGGAAGCCCAAGTACCAAGTTGGAAATCCAACTTGCAATCGCTCTAGAACCAAAGGCACATGGAAATGGAAATGCTCTCACTTTAAGGAGAGCTGAGTTCGGATAGAGAGCTTAAAAATGGATGAAACCAGAAAACTTCAGGAAAAATTAAGGGAGTTCAAACAGCTATATCTCTTTCCTAACCCTCTGAGCATGAGTTCATGGTGCTGGCCATTAAAATGCTGGTTTGGGTATCAGTGTGCTCAAACCTTATTCCCTTTTTTAGACTTCCTTTTGCAATGATAAAAATCTATATTGGCTTCCAAATATCATTTTCTTTCATCTATAAAAGCTTGGAGCTCTAGCTAGACAAGAGGCGATAACTTTAGCAGGCAGAGTTTAAGAATTTAGAGGTACTCACTAACTGAAGGATTTCCAAGTCCCCCGAAGGCATTGCCACCAACTGCTGCAAGGCCTGTGAAAGTGGATGGCCGGTTAAAAGGTTCTGCAAATAGAAATAGGAAGAAGGAAAGAGTTGAAGGACATTGGCTTTTTCCATACTCAGGCCGTGGGGCTGGCCTCCCAACCTTTCTTCACCAAGTTCCTGCTGTGCCCAAAATGGGTACAGGGTGAGTGAACCATCTCTGAGAGTTGTTTCTGGGAATGGGGCTCACTTGGTCCTATCTCTCTTTAGCCAGGTGTGGAACATTACTCAAGTTTCAGTGTTCTGAGGAACAGGCCTTACTGCATGTTTCCCTTCTTATGGGAATGTGTTCTGTGAGGGGCCCCCAAAGAAGAGAAATAAAAAAATATCTCAAGTTTCTGAAGATGCATAGTCAAGTTTCTGAGTGTTGCACTCTTGCAGGAAACACACACACCCCACCTTACCCCACCCCTGCAGGTTGAGTCTGGCCTTGAACTCAGAAGAGACACATGACTGGGGTGGTGATGAGAAAGGGGTTCTCATAATCTCATCTTGTCTTTCTTTCCACCTTCTAGAGGTGTCTGCTATCCCAGGCCTGGAGCCCTTCCTCCCACAAGCAGAAAGAAGTCCTCAAATCTGTGGGCCCAAGTGTGATTTGGTTTCCATCAATTTCAGACTGAACCCACATCTACTTCCTGAGGATAGATGGTACAAATACCCATGAGAGCCCTGTCCTGGCCCAGGCTAGGACCATGGTCAACTGGCCTGGCATTTAAAGTACACAGCTGGGGAGTGGAAAGTCTCCTAAATTGTGGGGCGACAACTCACCAAGGTGAGCAGCAGGGTTCAGGAAGTTGCTATGATGAGGAGGTGGCCCAAAAGGAGTTCCAGTTGGGTGTGTAGCACCTGTTAAGTCAAATACAAATGAATTAGATTCTACAGAAAAATAATTTCTATAAAGCAAGTGGCTTTTTGTCACCTAAGGGTCCAGGACTGAGTACCTAAAAAAACATATTCTGAGACAGGAGCCTACTCACAATTACTTCTCCTCCTGAAGGAGTTTGTGGTCCAAGTTCTATGATGGACATTCAGTCATGGAAGGCAGAATGTACTTATTCTCCTGTGCCATAAAACCAAGCTCATTCCTATGGGGTTTTTTTTGGGGGGTGGAGTGGGAGGAATACCACCTGCTTTCTGAGAACTAGGGTCACCTTGGGCTTCTATTTTAGTCACCTGCCCCCCACCTTCAACAAATTGTAGTTTAAGATGCTTCAAATACCTCCTTCCACCCCTACCCTTACTTCATCTTCTTTTTTTTTTTTTTTGGTTTTGGGTCACATCCAGCATTGCTCAGGGGTTAGTTACTCCTGGCTCTATGCTCAGAAATCACTCCTGGCAGGCTCGGGGGACCATATGGGATGCCGGGATTCGAACCACCGACCTTCTGCATGAAAGGCAAACGCCTTACCTCCATGCTATCTCTCCGGCCCCATACTTTCTCTTCTTAAAAAGAGAGAAGGCAAGGGAAAGAGGGAAAATAGGCATGTGAGTCAGGGAAAGACCATATTTGGCAACGTTTAGGAGCTCAAGTTAGCTTGTGAACACAGAGTTGCCGGCAGAGGGCAGTAATCCAGGCATGGCTCTGGGCAAAAAATTGGTCAAAGGATGGGGAAGCCTCTAGTTTCTTTCAGACATTAGTACCCAACTGCAAGAGGAAAGTGACTGAATCTAACAAATACTCTCCAGTTGCACATACTAATAAGAGATTTCTACTAATAAAGTTTAATATTAAAAGAGATCGACTAGAACTAAGTATACTAACCACCTCCATGCTCGCTTGCATTATTTTAGTTCCAGTAAAGACATATAAATGCCCATAAAAATCAGACTGAACAGAGGACCTCACTCTATATTTTTGGTTTGGAATAGTGTTCCCCCAAAATGCAGGACCTAACAGGCAGAAAGGGCAGCTGCTCCCTCTAGCTGGGACTTCTCCGTGGCCGTGCTCCAGAAAGCGAGGAGAGCCCCGCATATCCATTAGCTGCTAACAGCGCTGCCAGCTAAATAAAAATGTGGCCACATACTGTCTGTGTAGTACAAGCTAATTAATGCTTCATGAAGATCGGAGCTTTGCTCAGCCTGGCCCCTGGGGGCATCTAGCAGTTCCAGAATTATTGAAGCAAAAGAAGCCAATTCATCCGTTTGGCTCAAAAGGAAGCCAGGGAGAAATCTCTATTTCTCTCCAAAAATTGTTCTTAATGCAGCCCTGTCTCCGAGCCTAGGTGCCATGGAAACAAAGCCTTCAAATGTGTCCCCAGATAGAAATGACAGAAAAACCTGAGACCTGAGCAAATTCCGTCTACACCCATGGCTGATTCACTGGCTAGGGCAACAAGACCTGTTACCACAATGATTTCTTTCTTTCTTTCTTTCTTTTTTGGGGCCACACCCGCTGATGCTCAGGGGTTACTCCTAGCTAAGCACTCAGAAATTGTCCCTGGCTTGGGGGGACCATATGGGATGCCGGGGGATTGAACCGCGGTCGTGATCTTTCCTTGGCTATCGCTTGCAAGGCAGACACCTTACCTCTAGTGCCACCTCGCCGGCACCCACAATGATTTCTTGCCATGTGGGTGTTTCTACTTTCTTCCTGGATGGAAGTGCCTTAGTCCACCAAAAAAATGGGTCTTGGATAAAAGTCTAGGAAGGCAGCCAGCAGGATGAATGTGGAACTTGCTCCTGAAGGACAGGCCCCTTGAATACTTAAGACCTCAGAGTAAATTCTACTTTCCACCCAGGGTATGAAGTCATGGAGCTGGTCACTTGAGTGAGTCTTTACTAGTGATGACAGGTATTGCTGGAGGAGTTTGTGACAGGCACTGTACACCTTTATTGAGTGATGAGAAAGCCTAGAAACCCAGAGGATTGTTCTTGTCTACCTAATATTCCTTGCAGCTGCTGACCTCAGCAGAAACAGTTGTGAATTACATGGACAGTTGTGAGTAATTTTAAGGAGCGAGTTTTCTCAGAGGCTAATAAGCCCATCTCTTGAATGCTTTATGCCCTGACCCCTAAAATTTCTACACTACTACAATCAACCAGGTAATGATGTTAAAAGCTGTCATCAAGAAAAACAGCAACCGGGGGCCGGGCGGTGGCGCTAAAGGTAAGGTGCCTGCCTTGCCTGCGCTAGCCTTGGACGGACCGTGGTTCGATCCCCCGGTGTCCCATATGGTCCCCCAAGCCAGGAGCAACTTCTGAGCACATAGCCAGGAGTAACCCCTGAGCGTTACCGGGTGTGGCCCAAAAACCAAAAACCAAAAACCAAAAACAAAACAAACAAAAAAAAAAAAAACCAAACAGCAACCAATGGACTCATTCTCCCATTATATATACACAAGGTGACCAACAATGATCTGAATTGTGCCCTTATCTTTGGATCCTCAAACCACAGCTAGAGGATTTCTAAGTGCTCTGTGGGCATGTACAGCAAAGGCAGCCGCATTCTCATACAACTCCAGGCATTGTTTCCTTCCGAGTTTCCCTTGCAAGCATTCTGATCTTTTTTCAATAGCGTTTGACGTGCTTGTGAGTTATCCTGGTTTCATATAGAAGCAAATAATGAGCCACAGCAACGTAAGGCCCCTAAGGGAAAGATGATCCTTTCTTCCTTCTTTAATGAAAGAAGGCTAGCAATGAAGAGCAGCCCAGCTCCTGAGGCCGGCTGTGCTGGTGCCTGGAGCTGGCATCAATGGCACTTTTAGGGAGTAAGGGCGCAGCAGACCACAGCACAAACATCATTTACTGAGCTATCCGAGATGTGCCGCACTCAGCCCCCCTCTAGCTCAGCACTCACCAGCAGCGGAGAACAGAGTGGAAGGCCGAGCCAGGTCATGGGGGTGGTGAATGGCTCCAAAGAGACTGGGACCTGGGGGGCGGCTCAGGAACTCGGGCTTCAGTCCGAAGTCTAGTTTATGTGGGTCTGACTGCATCTGTTTCTAAAAGAGCAACGGGGGTGGTGGAGAGAGAGAGAGAGAGAAAAAAAAAAGATGAAACCCCAAGAGAAATGGTTGAGAAGAAGGATATTAATGATGAGGTCAAGGCAGACAGAATCAACTCTAAATGCACCTGGGCTGCAAGCCGCAGTCTGCCTCTGCTTTTGCAATGTCGTGAGAATAGCAACTCACAAACCATTTATCCCTCAAATGTCAGGAGCGAAGGCCAGCTAAGGATGGATGGGGTGGGTGTCTGCGATCAGAGAGACCAGGATCTGTGCTGAGTTCTGGGACTTGAGGAAGAAAGGCCTAGTGACTGTTTCCAACAGGGATCCCCTAAATAGCCTATCAGTTACTAGAAAGGCCCGTTTTAGGGAGGTTTTTAAATGGCAGTATTTTAAAGCTCATTTTATTAGGCTTTCTGCATGAGTAATCTACTGTGCAAATTAACTGTTTAATAACTGCCACAGAACATTAGTAACTTGAAATTATAAAGAGTATTTGCATGCCTACAAGCTAA
Organism: Suncus etruscus; assembly: GCF_024139225.1. Taxonomy (NCBI): domain Eukaryota; kingdom Metazoa; phylum Chordata; class Mammalia; order Eulipotyphla; family Soricidae; genus Suncus; species Suncus etruscus. The sequence continues at coordinate 69,285,452 of NC_064862.1, forward strand.
TTTTCCAGTGATCATTGCTGGAGATTTTAATTATTTCATTAATTTAGTTTTGGGGTCATAATGGCAGGCTTGGGGGATCACATGGAGTTCTGGGGATCAACTCCAGGGAGGCTGCAAGCAAGGCAAGTGCCCGGCTATGTCTCTGGCCCCATGCTGGAAACTGAAAATAGCAAGCAAAACAGAGGTATCAGTTTAGCTCAGTGGGGACTAGTATCCCTATATACTTGAGGAAGAGGAGGGAATAATCTAGGCCAGCAAGCCTTCAAGAATAGATGTAAAGGCCCAGAGTGATAATATTGCAAATAGGGTAGTGGGCTTACACATAGCTGGCCAGTTTTGATCCCTAGCACCTCATATGGTCTCCTCAAACCCCTCCAGGAGTGATTCCTGAGTGCAGAATCAGGAGTAAGCCCTGCACACTGCCAGGTGTGGCCCTAAAACAAGCATAAAATCAAGCGAACATACAAACAAAACCCATAAAAGAGCAGGTGTGATATTTCTGCTTTCCTTCCTCTGATTTAGATAGACTGACCTTTCAGGAGCCTGGCTTCAAAGTTACCTCACCTGCTTGATTATCCACCTTGTCTGAGGGTTTCACCCTCCTGGAATGCTCCCACTTCCTCGAAAGCCTGATTTTCCCTCTAGGTTCCTTCCTCTGACCTCCAATCTCCCATCATGCACACCTTTCCCCTTTCTGAGTCTCCCTTCCTGTATCTCTCACACTCCACCAATGTCCTCTATCCCTTGTTGACTCTGCCTCAAACTCCCTCATATTCTGCCATAAATAAATCCGTGCTTGATGTAGAATTAGAGTTCAGAGAAATACTAGATGGAGCACCCATGAGGACTGAGCGACGAACTGGTGGCAGAAGTTCAAGCCCCCTCTCATCCATCATAGTCATTTAGAATAAAGACGACCCGGAGCACTCTGGCTGCAAGCTGGCAACGTCGCTCCTCGGATGTGGACAGCATTTGTACCATTTTCCACGCACACACTGATCCTCACTACTAAACTCTAAGCAACGGGACCCCAGGGCCCTGGGAGCCCATTATTGTAAGTAACCTGCAGGCGCTAGGCTCCCTGGAGAAATTCTCTGCCAGAGACTAAAAGAATGCGTAAATGAATGCTAAAGAGAAGGGAGAGCAGTGTGAGTTCTGCTCAAATCCATGGGGAATGCTATCATGAAAGTCCCACTATCAAGTAACCGCCAACCCCCCAAACAAAGCTTCTAATTTACTATAAATCTAGAAAAATCTTTTGAGTGCCTCTGTTAATTTGCTTGCCAGATTATTTAGTGCTAATACTACATGGTCCACAGCACAGTTCCATTAAACACAACTTAGTCCATGAAGCAAAATGGAGCTTGGGGATTACTCTCTGAGCTTGCTGGGAAGGGAAGATGAACAGCTATCTCCTGGGCAAGAGGTCTTTCTAATTGAATTGGGATAATGAAAGTTTTAGTCAGCAGAGACACGTCCATGGAACAGAAGTTGCTTCAAGTGGCACATGCAACATCCTTCATCATTTTTAACCCAAGTGTTTCACCTGCTGTTCCCTTAACCACATCATCCGGAGATCATTCGAAGAGAATTGAATGAAGCATCAAAATCTAGTTAGCTCTTCAAAGTACTCACATCTTCTAACTAAGCCAAACCATAAGGTGTCTAATTAAACCTTGCCTTCCAGTTAAGGAAAAGTGAGCAAAACTCACTGATGGGATGTTCCGGGGAAAGCAGGTATTCGGTATCTCAGCAAAAACATTTTGGTGACTTCACTGACGAAGTGGAGTTCAGTCTTCTTAACTCTGAATTAGGCCAGATTATTTTTAGTTACTTAATCTGCTTGGCAATGCTCAGCCTGTGATACAGGCCTGATGCTTCAGTATTTGGGCCCAATGCTATGGGGGGCTATAATGGTCATCCCAACAGCACTTAGGGTCCATGTATGGTTTAGAGCCAGGTCCCAAATTTAGGGTCTACTCTCCCTGGTCATCATTAAAAAAAAATCTGTGCTACCTACCTCTGCCTCATGTTTACTCATTGCTTTTATTATTCTTGTGTTACTCCCCAACACTGCTATAAAAGCTTCGTTGTGAAAAGGGGGATTAATCAAAACTTATTGGAATTCTTGGTTTGCTGTTTACCCCAATTTCTCTAGGCACTATTACACAGAGTGGACATAATCAGAGTCTAAAATCAGGACCAATTCATCTGTTAAGAGGCACACTTTGTCCCTCTGCTCAGTGCTCACAAATGGATAGTTCAGAACATCTTGAGTCAAGCTAGTTGCCTGGCACCATTTCTATAGGCGCACTGTGTGTCTCTTCGTCACATTCAGCTAAGGTATGAACCTTACCTGTGTAGGCACAGTTAAGTCTGTGTCACTAGCTATACTGAGATGGCGTGGTGCTCAGCTCGCATTAACCCCAAGTATGCCTGGAATTTCCTCTCAGGCCAAGCACTGCTGCCCACATCTGCTGGGACAGAGTTTGTATCTCTCCCCTAATGTGTATGAGAGGACCAATACAGCCCCCACACAGGTATCTGCAAGAGGAAATATATACAAACAAGAGAAAGACCTATGGGCCAGAAAGTAATCTGGCCAACACCGACTGTGTTCTAACCCTACCCACTGGTCACTTGGATCACAACACTGTGAACCAAGCATGACTTCTAAAGAGCTATTTAATTATTATTATTATTTTGTTTTTTTTTTTGACCAGACCTATCAGTGCTCAGGGTTACTCCTGTCTCTGCACTTAAAAATTACTCCTGGCAGGCACAAGGGACCATATGAGATGCTGGGGATCAAACCCAGGTCAGCTGTGAGCAAGTCAAATGCCCTACCCACTATGTTATTGCTCTGGTCCCTACAAGAGCTATTTTATTTTATTTTTATTTATTTATTTATTTATTTGGTTTTTGGGCCACACCCGGCGATGCTCAGCGGTTACTGCTGGCTGTCTGCTCAGAAATAGCTCCTGGATGGCACGGGGGACCATATGTAACACCAGGATTCAAACCAACCACCTTTGGTCCTGGATCGGCTGTTTACAAGGCAAACGCCACTGTGCTATTTCTCCGGGCCCTACAAGAGCTATTTTAAACCTCTTTTTAAATTTTCATTTCTTTGATTTTGGGGCCACACTTGGTGGTGATCATGGCTTAGTCTTGGCTCTATGCTCAGGGATAACTCCTAGAGGTTAGAGAACTTCTGGAGATTAAACTCAAACTAGTTGTATTCAAGGCAAATGCTCTACCCACTGTACTATCTCTCTAGGCTGAAGACTTATTTTTCTGAATAGTATGCACTGCTAGTGGGAGTTCAATAGGGTAAAATCTATTCTTCTCAAGTTTCCCAGGTCATGAAATAAAAGTAATGCACCAATTCCCAAAAAATCCTTCATGTGAAGCAATTCCCAGAATTCCCACACTAATATTTTGATTCTAAAATCTATATGTTAAGACTTTATATTTAAACTCTTTAGGTCAAAAACAATAAAAGTGCTTTAAAAAAGGGGAAGAAAACACTAGGAATTCTTGTCCATTTGACACTGTTCACATTTGGGCTAGCTATTATCCCCAGTGGAAAGTTTTCCAAATAGCTTTATCGAAGAGTGCCTAGTCCTGTCTGCTTTGTGGGTCTTTGAAAATTTCCTTCACAGAGAGAAAAACACCTGAATGTCCCCACTGTTGGACTAGGAGGACAAGACTGACCTTGACTTTCTGTTGATGGTGGTATATCTGCCAGGCGATGTGAACATGCATAGCACACCACTTCCCGGGTTTCTGGAACAAGAGAGAGTGGAGTGGTCAGAAAAAAAAGTCCATTCAGAGAAAACCACTTTACATTTCCTCAAAGCTTTCATCGGATTTGGGCAGGGATGGCTTTTTCATGAAACAAGAGCCCTTCGGATCCTCCAACTGTGGCTCTCAGCAGCTCTTCCGAGCCCTAGGCCCGAGAACTCTCGCCAGCTCCCTCGCCTCCCACGGGAGCGGGAGCCAGGGGCTCTGCTTCAAAACGGCTCTCAAAGCGAACCTCCCCGGTTACCAGGGACACCATAGCAAAGCCCGAAGCCCACTTTGTGTCTCTTCTCTCCCTCTCGTCTGGTGCCAGCTGGCAGAGGGGTAGCGCGGGGAGCCCTACTTAACAAAGGCGGCCATGCTAGCATGCAAATCGGCTGTTCAGAGAAGCTAATTAGCGAATGCCCGTGAATCAACTCAAAACAAGAGAGGACAGGACCTGTCATAACCTCCCCCCAACTTTCTTCTTTAACCTCCAAAGCAAGACAAAGGAGTTCCCCACATTTTCACTGAAACCCACTTCTCACAAGTGCTTCACTCAGAGTCAACTACCCATTCAGGTTGGAGGGTGGAGGGAAAAGGGGGGAACACTGTTCATTTCCTATGTGAAAGGGGAGGAAACAAAGGCAAGAACTAGGTCCTTCCTCCCCAGGCCTCTGCAGATAACAAGTCTCTCCCTAATCCCCGGGAATCTACCAAGGCAGTCTACCAAGTTCTGCCATATTAGCGGTGAATCTGGTCTGTTCTATGCCAATAGGGCAGCGACCACCTACTGCTTTTGCTTCATTTGTATTCTTGCTGTGACTAAAATCCAAATGTGGACTCAACGGGGATGGATGGGTGAGGAGAAATCCTGCCTGTCCATACGGCAGCAAGAGACAAAACTTCTGGCTCTCTCTGAAGGAGCTACTCTGAAATAATCTACTTCAGTCCGAGTTAGGGGTCAGTTCTCTTTTCTTCTAATAAAATTATAGGTCGTTTTCAATCACCTAAGTGATGATATAATCCTCCTTTTCTTCTTTTTAGGGAAATGAAATGACCTGATTATCTACACCAGAAATGGGTTAAGTCTAGCAGGAAATCTACTACCCATTTATCTTCCATCCAACCATCTATCATCCCCATCCATCCTGCCCAAGTAAGCCAGCATTTCTCTAGCAGTCATCAGCTGGCCCATCTCCAGACCTCTCAAGAGTTAAACAAAGCAATGCTTAGAGCAGAACTTTCTGACAAAGAAAAGGTCGAGGAGCTTTAACAAGGCAACAGCCAGAAAACAGTACAAGGGACAAGGCTCTTGCCTTACACATGGCTAACTCGGGTTCAGTTTCTGATACCTCACAGGGTCTTCAGAATCTTGACAGGTGTGATCCCCAAGGGCAGAACCAGGAGTAAGTCCTGAGAACTACTGGGTGTGGGCCCCCAAACAAACAAACAAACAAACCAAAGAATTCAACAGCACTCAATATAGAATGAGGCCACTTGGGGGTGTGAGGGAGAGAAGGGAGAGGGGAAAAGGGAGAGAAAAGATGGGAGTGGGGAGAAGGAGGGAGAGATGGAGAGAGAAAGAGGTAAAGAGAGAAGGAAGGGGCCGGGCGGTGGCGCTAAAGGTAAGGTGCCTGCCTTGCCTGAGCTAGCCTTGGACGGACTGCGGTTTGATCCCCCGGTGTCCCATATGGTCCCCCAAGCCAGGAGCAACTTCTGAGCACATAGCCAGGAGTAACCCCTGAGCATTACTGGGTGTGGGCCAAAAATCAAAAAAAAAAAAAAAAAAAAGAGAGAAGGAAGAAGAGGAAGAGAAAAAAGAGAAAGAAGGAGGAGGAGAAAGGAAGATGTAGAGGAGGAAGAAAAGGAGAGAAAAGAAAGGAAGAAGAAGAGGAAGAGGAGGTGGAGGAGGAAGAAGGCGAGAGAAAGACTAGAAAGAGAGTTTCTAGATGTAGGAGGCCTTTATCTCAGTCCACAATTGGGAACCTTTCAGTCAAATCTTTCTCCAGAAGTGCTAACCAGTGTCCGATTTAGCAGGGCTTTATCCTCAATAGTTTGGCTTCTTCTAACACTCAGAGCAAACCAATTTAGGTCATTTTCAATCATTTTCCGAAAAACCTAACTACTGTCTCTATGGCCTGTTTCCTTGTAATGGAATTGTATTTTTAACCCACAGGGAGTCAAATAGAGGTTGCAAAACAGTTCTAGAAGAAGCTTTCTTACCCTTAACATAGGTCTGAAAGGATCTGTCAACTGTGAAGAGAAAATGACAACTTGGTTACATGCCTGTCACTCAAACAATTGCTCTAATTAACAAATTTGTAGTGCTTCATTAGGAGGGGAGATTAAAATGTTAGAATTTTACTTTTAAATGAAGCCCTTTTAGAGAATAATTAACCCATTTTCACACTATCAAAAGTGCCAAGTGTCCCCTCCCCCACATCACAAGCCAGGGGACAGCTACACTGACAAGTCCCTGTACAAGTTTAATCAATAGCAATTTGCCCTATGGCAAAGCGATTTGCTCACATTACCCATCCGAAGAGTTGCCCTGTGGCAGAGTGTAAAAAATGACATGCTCCATCGAGAGAGGAAAGTCTCAGAATACTGGGCTAGCTGGGGGCCAGACCCATAGATCTGTCTGTGCTCCCTCCCAGAGACTCTCTCCTATTGAAAAGGACTGGATCTCCCTCACTTAGTGGGAACCAACATGCCTCAGAAGCATACTTAAGAGTGAGTCTTTAAACTTCAGCCTCACTCTGGTCATCTATTTGTGACTGCCCTTACCTTGCCCAGGGAAAAAGATTCCGTAAAAGATAATCACGCTTCCTAGATTTACTAGGAATGCAAAGAGCTATCAATGAGCCCAGCTCCTATGTATGGTACAATTCCAAATTCTATTTTGAAATAGGCGGAGTTATAAGTTATAAATAAATAACATAACCAAAGCATAATGGAGGTTTTATTGGGCCTTCGAGCACAAGAAGATCCTTTACCACATTAAAAGTAGTGGTCAGAAGAGCTGTGCGGTACAGGCCTCAGGAAAGTGGGGATCCTGACTTCCAGGAATAAAGTGCTTAATGCTTTTCCATTGAAAATACTCGACAGCTATTTCTTTCAGAAGAGTGAAGGCAAAGGAGCAGAGGACAGAGGGTGGTAGGGCGGGCACTATCCAGGCTATAAACCTGGGCTTAGGGCCACAGGACAGTAGGAGCGACCTTGTTCATGAAGAGCAAGGGTCATTTTCTACCACCAACTGAAGAGCTCAACTTTAGGAGATGCTGAAGAAATGACCCCTTGGATGAGCTAAGGGAAAGCCTGAGTCCAGAGTTAGCTGCTCCCCACAAACCCCACCTGAGCACACCCCGAGACCACTTGCTGAGAGCAGACCTGCTTAGCACATACCCGCGGGTCCTTCTGCAGCAAAGTGTGTGGAACTGTCCCGGGCCGAGTGGCAACATCGATAGGGTTGGATGTCTGCAAAAAAACATGAACAGAGTTTAGGAAGGAATAGGAGGCACAAAGCCAAGTTCATTCTCAACTACAGTTCTTCTGTTTGCTTTCATTCTGGAATACCCAGGAGCTAGGAGGAGTGGCTCCCCGTTTCCTCCAGGGATCTCACTGCAGGCTGCCCTGGCACCTGAAGCAGGGGCAGGTCTCGCCCCACTTTGCTGCATGAAGTACCACCCAGCAGGGTGGAACTGCTCCTGAGCTGCTTTTCCTCCCCAACTGCCGACGCCTCTGCCTATCACAGTGTTTTTGCTTTATCACCAAACATTCCAAGAAATGCTTAAGCGAACATCATTATAATTTGCTGTATCAGGTGCTTCTCATCAGAATCACCGAAAGTGTTTCACAGACATTAAGCTAACGTTCTAAATTTTAACTGGCAGACAATAACAAGGAATTACACTCAGTAATTACTCATTAGCAGTGGTGGAAATGGGACAAGAGAACCTAATTTAGGGACCACACAGATCTGCTATTAGATGATTTCTGCAGTAATTCTGCTTCAGCTGGCCCATTCCCACCACCCTTCTTCGTGTCATTAATAACAATGACCTTAACGGTAGGCTTGAGTCCGAATTAACGACGACGACCACAAAAGCCCCAAGCAGCACAAGCAGTGCCTAATTTTATTTTAGCAGGGAAAGAAATCAGATACTATTTCACCAGATATTTTATTAAAAAAAAAAAATCACACCAGGTAGTTAATTCGTATGGAAAAGGAGCTCAAGTTTAGGCACAGAGCTTGCTTAAAAGGAGAAGGAAAAAAAAAATGAAAAGAAAGAAAGAAAAGCAATCAGCTGCTGTACAACTAACAATTAAGCTGGAGTTGTTAACACCCTGATTTGCATACATATGAAGAACTCCCACTAATGAACTGCAATCTACATATTCAATCAGTAAGATGGCCTGGAAAGGCCTATTTCAACACCAGGAGAGACACTTTCTTGCCCAGATGTAGTTTTCTGTGTGATTGGATAATTGTGAGTGAGGGAAATAGCCTAATTTATTAAATGACCTACCAGTCTGTTTGGGGATGCACTAGGGGTTTGATGTAGCCTAGAGGGGACACACCAGGATCTGAGGGAGGAGTAAAGAACAGACTGGGTGAAGAAGCTAAAAATCTCCACCCTATTATCACAAGATCAAGGGTTTACCAGGGCCCCACGAAACACCACCCCCCACCAAGCTGGCAAAGAAGTTTCTATCCATCAGCTGAATGTGATTTTGCAGTATTGCCACAACCTACCATCCCCTCATGGTTTTTAATTGCTTTTCCTGTTTCTGGTTTTAAGGGGAGATGCCTTTGGAAGTGTAGTATGTATTCATTCTTGGAGACAGACCCAAATCAACACTGTCTTTTAGAAATAAGATTGGGGTAGGGAGGGAGGAAAGCAAAGGAAAGCAAAAGTTTCACACAGCAGATTTTCTACCTTAAAAAAGGTGAGAATAGTTTACTAAAAGGATAAACACATTTTGACTGGGGGGGGGGGGCTGATGAAAGTGAAATCAGGGTTATAATAGATGTCAAGCCACAACAAGGCAGTGGTCTGAAAAATTACTCTTCAATATTGGTTTCAGAGGTACAAAGTTGAGCGGAATGTTACTGCCTCAGTAGAAGAGAGCTTAGTTATTATAGAGGGTAAAGGGTTAATTTCACATCAGGATGTTAGTAACTGACATAGTCTTGACCTTGGCAAGAATGACCAGGGCAGAAGAGGAATGGATTCAAAGAGGTGGGTCCTGCCTCCCCATGCGGGCAGACCTTGGGTACAGGCAGATGGGGCTGCAGAGCAAAGGAGGAGAATGAGCAGAAGAGTTTCCCTTGATATACTTTCAATTTGGTATCCCCCCTTTGTCAAAAATCAATAAAGTGCAGTCTGTCTCTCTGCTAACCATAAAGACCTTGAGGACAACTCAGTGCACATATATTTGAAACAATTCCACATTTCACAGAACTGTGAACCAGCAGCGTAGGTCCAAACTATTGGTGAGAAGATAAATACATATATACACACACATATATATGTATATATACATACATATATACAGATATGCAGAATATAATATATAATTTGCATTTTAAGAGATCATAAAAATGCTAGCTCAACTAGTATGTCAGAAGTAGTAGCAACTGAAAATTAAATTATCACTAAAATTTAAAACTAGAAGGAACTAGAAAAAAAAATTGCAGATTAATCCCAATGGTCACTTTGGGTCTGAAAAAATCAGCCACTGGTAGGAGAAAGGATGCAGATCCCACCTGCATGCCTTGGCTGAGCCCCTTTTAAGTACACCTGTGTGTTGACTGTAAAGTTTCTTACCTTGGGCTGAAATGCTCCTTGTAGTGAACCAAAAGGGCCAGTGGGTGGAATCATAGGGGGGATGCCCGATACTGCAGGAGGATAGGAATGGAAGAGCTGTGGCCAGAGATGGAGAGGGAAAACAAGAGTTTAGTAGGAGGCAAATGATATATTCAAATTCCCTTCCCATAGAAAGACATCAACATTAGCAAGCCAAGTAATCTCAGTTTGATGCTATTAGTCAAGAAGCCATGATGAAATGATCACACAGATGTGCCATGAATGTTTAACTTAAAAAGTTAAAAGTAGTTCAGAATCAATCAGCCAACAAATGATGTCCCAGATGAGGGTATCATTAGAAAGGGAGCTTTCCTAATTATTAATTGTTAAATCGGATAGAAGCCCTGAATGGTTGAAGATCTTAATGCATATCAAAAACAGGAGGGGTGCTGAGCCTAGTAAGATGCCCAGAAAATTACAAGTTAATTAGAAAAAGGGGAAAAAAAAAAAGAAAAAGAAAGGAAAAGTAGCAAGTCTTTATGAGTTCTAGGATTTTATACCATTAAAACTCAATTAGTACTTTTAGATTTTTAATAGTTTGAGGAAATGAGAAAATATTCACAATCCTTGCTTCATTAGGTTGTTCTAGAAGTGGCAGTTTCAGAGGACAATTTAATGATCTCATTTAAAACGATGACAAATATTTATGAAAGGGTAAAACAATCCCACGTGTACTTGCAATGGAGCTACTGTTTTTAAGACGGACAAGCTCAGTGTGACCTCACAGGCCACCCTGGATGTGTCCGTTTGTCTGACCCCTGAGTGCCAGGAGAAGAACGATTTGGAATTAAGGATATCAATTTTCCTGAATCGATAGTTCATAGAGCAAAGCAAGAAGGAAAGAAATCTACACCAATACTGCAACAATGCAAAAACATCTTAACCTCCTTCTGAAAAGTCAGATTCTACCACTCTGAGCCTCACAGATCTTTGAAAATGCCCCACCGTTTGGGGTTACATAATACATCAAAATCCCAAGCTCTTCCTAGTGATAAACTTATGCTAGCTATTTCTGCACGATCCTCTCTGTTTTCTAAGCACGCACTTTTGCTGTTGGTCTTTATTTCATTTTGCTCCCTTCAATGATGCAGCAAAGTTTGTCAGACTAATTGATATTGAACTAAATCCACTTAAACGGTGATTGCAAGCCAAGTGCCCTCATTTAAAACTCCTTTTAAGTCTAAAATTGTGTTTTAGATACTTGAGTGCATTGCATCTTAATTTCCCTTATAACATCCTAATCCCAACGCAGGGGAGACCCTGGGCTTTGTCTATTATCTGCTATAACTAATAACATGAAGAAGAAACTCTCCCACTGCACTCTGTATGAAGTGGAGTAATTAAATACATGACACACTAAACCACACTAAAGTTTCGATTCCTCTGTCTCAAGTGGTGTATTTCCTTTTATGGTTTCAGTAAAAAAAACTTGGGTTGTTTTCACCATTTTCCTTTTGCTTTACTCCACTGTTGACATGTTTACACTATTAGCTGACTACTCCCACTCTAAACTGAAAATCTGCAGCATCTAAGTCACAAAACACAAATCTTCCAAAAATTCAGGCCTCCAGGCACTTGCTGGAGAAAATGCATACAAAAAGGCCATGCATATGGTTGATATAAGTAAAGTTAAGACACCTGTTGAACACATTACACTTTCCCTGAAGATATAGATTTAAAATCAGTGAGACAGGGGCCGTCGAGGTGGCGCTAGAGGTAAGGTGTCTGCCTTGCAAGCGCTAGCCAAGGAAAGGACCACGATTTGATCCCCCTGCTCCATATGGTCCCCCAAGCCAGGGGCAATTTCTGAGCGCATAGCCAGGAGTAACCCCTGAGCATCAAATGGGTGTGGCCCGAAAAACCAAAAAAAAAAAAAAAAAAAGAATCAGTGAGATAGGCACAAAAGGCAAAATGCAGTGACTATTAGGGCTGGATCCTTCACGTGAGAGATTCCACGTGAAGGACTATGGACCCACTGCATCTTGCACCTCTATTTAACCAATCTTGAGCAGAACATTGGAACAATGTATGGGAGAACACACACTGTGCTCAACCTTTTGGTAGTTCTGATGATCTCTGGAGTCAGTAATTTCATATTGAATTTTGTATTGATTTCGAATATCTTCTGGTCTTGACTTCTTAGCTATACTCAGCTCTAATGCAGCGTCTACTTAAGTGGTTCAAAGCAGGGATGAATTTACAGACTATTGCTCTAATAAGTAGCAGTTCCAGTGATAAGATAATACCATTCAAAAATCAAAGCAAGAATGTTAAGCAGATTGAATCAACATGACTACAAGCAATGGTCAATCTTCCTTCTTTCTGGCTTTAAAAAAAGATAGAAATAAACTATCGAGAAAAGAAACTTGCAAAAACTTCAGGTAAAAACAATGCAGTATTCACTCCATAATCAAAACATCATCTAAGATGGTTCAAGGTCTTGTAGAAAAACAAACTGGTGGCTTATAAGTCACAGACCATGAACATTTAGGCTGCTACCAATTTATATTATAGAATATACTTTTAGAGCTGCATGAAATCAGTATTATTTAAATAATAATTTTAAATAGAAAAAAAAATAATTCAAGTTTAAGATCTCTTATACTTTTATTTCCAATGGTGACAAGCTCAGGAGAACAGTGTTTAGCCAAGTGGAAATAGGATCTACAATCAGACCAGAAAACCAAATAATCTTTTTTTTTTTTTTAATATCTGAGTCATAAAGATCAGGAACTTTCTACTGGAAGGAAATAATTAACGTTGAGTTCCAGGGATACTGTGTTAATGATCTGGAATGCAAATGGACCGAAATCCTGTGATTTCAGAATTTCCCAACACTATTCAGCTGTGGACACACCAGTGCAGGACAGAGGTCCAATGCCTTTGTTTTAAAGTCTGAGTGAGCTGCTTAGAATCTTTTGATTCAGGAGATGATACTGCATCTTTACCAAAAGCAAAAGTCACAAAAGCAAGCATCCAAAGTGACAGGAGCAATGGGAATTGTTGCAGAGATGATTAGGGAAGGCTGCTGGTTTTGTGGCAGAGCACAACACGGAGAGCAGTGACAGCAAGCGTGGAGCACGGGAAGAGAACTCACACTGTGCCGGTAGAAGGGGTCAACTTTGGTAGGGTATTTGTCAAACTGTAAAGGGATCAAAGCAAAAACTAGTTACTTCAACAACCTATATTTTTCTGTCCACTGCTTCAGCGGAGATGGCCTAGAGTCAACGTCTGCCATGACACTCTCACCAGACTCCACCAGCTTATTGGATAGCAAAGTATTCAGAGCTCTCGAATCCAGACAAGAAATCAGCAGGAACAGCAAATCGAGGTGAAAACCCAGAAGGGGCCTCTAGATCCTGGCCATACCACTGTTTTTTGGCTTTCTGTTCTTTTTTTTGAAACTAGTTCAAACCCAACAGCTAAGTTGAAGAGGCAATTATTTAGATAAGTCGGAACAAAGTGAGCATTTGGCCCGGCTCATCCAGAAAATTCCCTGCCATTTTCAGCTTCTCTCTAATTATCTGCTGTCCCAGTGCAAAGTATGGTGAGCCTGAACTTAAATCCCTTCTTTGGATCATAAGTGAATATCTACCATGAGAATCTATGTCATCGTCCTGGGGTGCTAACTCCTCTCTGACAATTGATGTGTGAAACAATTCACTCAGATTGGCAAAAATGAGCTTTATCCCAAAATGACAGCCCTTACAAATGTAACTATTGAGACATTTCGTTTATTCAGGAAAAAAAGTTAAAAGATTTGCTACTAGGAAAAAAAGCTGGTCTTAAAGCATCATCCATAACATTCTTCTCAGATCACATTTTTATGCTAAACTTTAAAAATGTTTTAAATTACTAAGTTAAGAGCCAGGGAGATAGTACAGGGCCTCGATGGTGAACCTATGGCATGTGTGCCAGCGGTGCATGCAAAGCCCTTGCAGCTGGCACATGGGAAGGGGTCCACAATTAAGATTGCTGCACGTCGGGAGGCAAGTGTGCCGGTGTCTGCTTTGCAGCTCACCTGGCAACAGGGCTGGACTGGCCATTGGGAGGACTGGGCATTGTGTGGCAGTTTGGGCACTCGGGCTCAAAAAGGTTAGCCATCACTGGTATAGGGTAACATTAAAGTGATGGTCTTGCGTGCAGCTAGCTAGCCCTGGTTTGATCCCCGCACCACACATGCTGCTTCCCCCATTTCAACACTGCTAGAAGTGACTCCTGAGTAGTACCAGGAAAAGTAAACCCTGAGCACCATGGGGTGTGAGCCAAAAATAACCCCTCTCCCCCATAAAATTTTATTTCTCCAAAGTCTATGGTCATAGCCTTAAATCAAGCATTTCCTCAAATATCAAGTATCTACTACTCTTGTACTGAGCCAGGCAGTCCATTGATGATACTAAGGCAGAAAGAACCCCTAAGTGATTTTCCGGCACACTGGTCCCCCTAGCAAGACCAAGAAGATGTCACTGCCAGCAGAGCCTATTGCTGGCCGAGCTCTGTCCCTGGGTTCCCTGAGCCACACACAACCAAGCCTGTTCTCCATGGGCCCTGTATGAGAAACAGGGACAAATATCTCAGCAGAGTCAGGGAGGAAAGCTCTGGAAGAGCAGGATAGCCATGGGGTGAGTCTCTGGACAGTGCCCCCTCCTCTGCCCGCCTTAAATCATTTACTTGGGGCCAGGCACAGAGATGACGTCTCTCAGGGCATCTGAGCAAACAAAGCTCCCCCATTCAGAATCCACACTCCTCTGCGGGCATCTAGGAGAAAACTCCCCTTACTCAGTCCAGGACACTCCTACCTAAGATTCAGACTGCCTCACATGGGGTGTCTCCTCTCTCCCTTGCCAAGGCCCAGGGGAGCCCCATCCACGACCATTCTCCAGCCAATCTCCAGGGCCCCCAACAGTCCAGCCCCACCCAACCCCCAGCTGCATAAAAAAAAGTCGTGCTCTACTTATCCTCACATTTCTGCCTGGGGTACGCACCATGGGAGGTGCTGGCGTCGGCATGATGGCGGTAGGAGGGATGGCGTGGGGGAACGGTGTGAAGGTGTGCTGGTGTGTGTGCTGGTGCGTGTGCTGGTGTTGGTGCTGGTGCTGGTGGAACTCGGTCCGCAGGTAAGGCGGGGGGCCCAGGGAAGCCCCACGGTCAGCACTCTGAGAGGCCAAGAAACGCGTGTTCAACTCCTGTCGCAGGATGTCTTGCTCTGGAAGGAAAAGAGAGAAGGTGAGTTATTTCCCTCACCTGGGACATTCTTGGCACAGTTGACATAGGAGCTGCCAAGCCTGAGAGCTGATGCCTGTTGTCTCTCTCAGGTGGTCTCTAGTAGAGCTAGGCCAGCTCTGAGTGAGGTAGGTTGGCTCAGCTCAGTGCAGTGTTGAAGTTCACCTTTGGCTTAGCTGGGCTCTGTTTACCTATCTTTTTTTTTTGGGGGGGGGGGGAGAGGGCCTTAGGTCACATCTGACTATCCCCAAGGCTCATTCCTGGCTTTGTGCTCAGAAATCACTCTTGGCAGAACTCAGAGGTGCTGGGGATCAAAGCTGGCTTGGCAGTATGAAGACCAGGTCTTCTTGGCCATAGCATCTCTCTAGCCCT
The DNA here is from genome assembly GCF_024139225.1 of Suncus etruscus. NCBI lineage: Eukaryota > Metazoa > Chordata > Mammalia > Eulipotyphla > Soricidae > Suncus > Suncus etruscus. Next base: position 69,300,703 of record NC_064862.1, read on the forward strand.
CTCTTCAACTATCTCATGGATAATCGATGGATAGGGATAATAATATCACAAGGTTGAAAGTCTGTTCTAGGAAGAGAAATAGAGGTTCTATGTAAGTGCTGAAGAACAGAGACTGGCATATTGATAAACGTTAATATGGCAGACCCATGTTCCTGAAGGTTAAATAAAATTTCTGCTTTCCTACTCTGCACATGCGGCAGCACACTGCCTTGGCCTGGCCCATATAGTACTATTACTAAAGTCTCAGAAGTGTTGCAAACTATGCATCTGTCTCCTCCACCAAGAAGAAGGCAGAAGGCTCTACCAAGCCAGAGAAACTCCTTTGCCTGGGACCATACACAATGGCAGTGGAAGAAACAGACAACAGGCTGGTAAAGCACATCCTGCCTGGGGAGGGCAAACAATCATGCTGTGTTGCCCAGTGGAAAGACTCTGGGGTCAGCCACCTAGTTCTCTGGGCAGTGCACTTTCACCCGGGCTGTTCTGGGCTAGTATGGGACTTGGTCCATCTATTTGCTAAAACTTGGCCCACAAAGACTTGAAGGGAGATTATAAGGACATATATAATGAAGCAAGAAAACGGCAACAAGAAAAACTGGTACACAGGGGCCACTTAGGTCAAGATGTGGGAATATGGGGAGGCTGGGTCCAGCGTACCTGAGTAAGTGCTCCCGGCCGGGTGTCCAGGCACCTGCAGAGTCCCTGATGTCAGCGGTGGTGGAGGAGGCAGAGCAGTGGGAGGGGCAAACATATTGGGGTGATGTGAGTGTGCAGGGGCCTGGAGGGTGGGTGTGAAGCTGTGCAGGGGGCTGTGGTTGGGCAGCGAAAGGGGAAACGGGGAGGCTGAAGGGTGGTGTGAGATGTGGGGTGGGGCGGGCTGAGTCTTGGCTGGAGTGCTGCTTCTGCTACTGCTGTGAGACATAAGAAAGGGGGAGAGAGAGAGAGAGTGAGTGAGCAAAGTAGCTACCCCCTCCCCCAATAGTTGCTCTTCACTTTCCCTCACCTAGGCAAGCCCTACATATCTCCCCACTGTACTGCTGGGGTCAACAGCCGAGTCCTGAATCCAGGGACTCGCTGACCAGAGTCTGGTCATTGAATCTCCCAGCGACCATGTGGCCTCTCCCTGTCTGCCCATTGAGCCTGAGTTCCCCAGACACATCCCAGGGGAATATCTTGGACAGTGTCCCAAGCTGACAGGAAGGCTAGGCCTCAGAGCCGCCAGTCACCTGGAGTCATAGAAGATGAGCAGTGCCATAGGCTCAAATCCCCCAAGATATGAGGGGCTGTAGCAGGCTTTGGGGTGGCCTGGGTAGACAGCACTGGGCGAGCCCTGTACCCAATTTTCCTTTGCAGCACTGCCACCCTCCAATACCCCAGTAGTGTTCCCAGGTTTCAGTTACTTAATGGAGGGAGCCCCAGATCCCAGGCTCTTCCGGTGCCCCACCAATAAGCAAACTCTAAACAGGCAGTCCCAAGGTCCCCTCCTCCTGCTTCTCCCCAACCGTCTCTGGAACAGCCCCATTGGCTCTGGCCTTCTCCATCTGTCTCTCTAATGGTGGGGGCCCCTGGACTTGCCCACATTCTGCTCCCCATCACCCTCTCTCCTGAGATGCTCTTCTAGACCCTTCAGTTCCTTGCATTGCCCATGCTACTCCACCTGTCCTCTTCTGAGTCTCCCCAATGGCCCAAACCTGTTTGTTCCTCATAACCCCGACTGCCTGCCTGACCGAGCAACACAGCAAAGGTCTGGCTTGGCCCTGCACAGGTGGCTCACCTCAGGCTGTTGAGGCTCAGGCTGCTGCTATTATAGGCGGACAGTGGCTGTGCAAGGCCAGGGCCTGGGGGGTGCCCCTGTACGGGTGGAAGGTTTGGATGAAGCAGCTGCGTAGGGGAGTGCGGCCTGGGTGCCCTCTGCGCCGGGGGCGGTGGGGCTGGCTGGAGCTGGGCCTCGGCAGGACCCTGCGGTGTCTGTATGCTGGGACGTGGAGGCTGTGGGGGCGCCTCTGTGCGCTGCGCCAAACTGGAGTCTGGAGACGGCGCTCGGGGCTGGGGCTCCGCCTGGGGCTGGGACAGCGGCTGCGGGACCTGAGTACAGGGCTCCTTCAGCACCGAGGACTCCAAGATGGGCTCCTTGCAACAGTCCTGGCTCTTCTCTTGGCTTCTCTCTAGACCCGATATCTTGGGGACAATCGGCCCCGCATCCTGGCTGTCATGTTCAGGTGGTGCGCCAACACCTAACTCCGGATCTGCATGGGGAGCAAAGACAAAACACATAGGAATGATGTTGAGTGTGGTAAGTGGGAAACCCTGAGATCAGGCCACAAGTGCATAGGCTCCTCCGTCCATGTTGGACCAGGTGACTGCAGTCTCTCTAGGAGCACCAAGGAAAGGGGCCTAAGGTCCCGACAACTGCCTATTCAAGTATTCCTTTGTGGGGACAAGGCTTTTTCTGGAGCACTAAGTTAAGAACCAGTTAAGAACCAAGAGTGGACAAGTTGATTTTTCCCTTTTGCAAACAAACATGGTACTTGACCATATGAAAACGAAGAGTGTCCTACAGTAAAGGAAGTGAATGCTATTTAAGCACATGCAGCTGTTTCTTCTTGCTCCCCCTCCTTCCCCACCACCTTTCCATTCTCACTGGCAGAATCAGCACTGGACATTTAGACAAGTCATTTTGTTGTTGCCACTGCTGTTAAGCAAGTGCAAAACTTCAACACAAAAGTTCTGTTTTGGAAATGCTCACCAACACCTAAGTAGAAAGGTGCAAATGCACCTGTAATAAATATATTGTCTGCTCTACACACAAGAGCTGTGAAAGGACTCCCAATCTTGGCACCAGAAAGGTCCCACTGAGGGCAAGGGCAGGTACTGGTCTCAACCAGATTGAAAAAGAGAAACAAAGTTCTCTGAGTAGGTAGCACATAGGTGCTCCTGTGTTGTAGCATTAAATAATTAACGATGGATCTGGATGGAGGTGGATGGAGATGGATGGATGGATTTTTCTCTGCCATCCCAGGCCACGTGGCTCCGCAATCCCCATTCAGCTGGCGGGTCCCAGGTTTAGGTGACCGGCGGAATCAGACTCATCCAGAGACAGGCATCAGCAAGCATCAGCTTTATTCATACCCTATCCACCACATGTGTGGCCTCTATCATAACCTTTCAAGCATTCAGTCATTCTTAGCTAGCCCTGCATCTTAACTCCTTTCAGCCATCTTCCCTTTGACCTCCATGCTGGCCAAAGACCAAAAGGCAGAGCCCTAATCCCCTTGGTCAAAGGCCTTATCAGGGACCATATGGAATGCCAGGGATCAAACCAGGATTGGACACAAACAAGGCAAATGCCCTATCACTGTGCTATCTATCTCTCTGGCCCTTGGACATAAGACTTTAACATAAAATTCTGACTTCAATCAGGTTCTGTAGCTCTCTCTCTAAGTAATGGCACCAGAAATAAAGAAACACCCCTACCTGTGAGCACATTTGCCAGTACCACTGGCATGACTACCCTGCCCACATTTGGGAGTCAAAAGGCCCTTCCTCTTCTTATTACTCTGCTCAGAATAGTCTCTGAAATAAGGGGGCTTCTGTAAACTTGCACCATGAACTTGCTGATTTTATCATTATAAGCCACTATTGGTTCTGTCTTTTCCCTGGTCCTATGATTCTGTGCATACACACAGAATTTACACCAAAGTGAATAATGCTTCCTGATATTTTTTTCCTAAAGCAGACCATAAATGCACCACGCACAAAAGCAAACTGGTAGCCTTCAGGCTACTGAAAACATAGAGAGGTTCCTCCTGGCTTTCCAGCATGATGGTGAAAGTACAAGAGAGGTGTAGGACTGTCTCCCAGCACCATTCTGCCAGGGGAGACTATGCTAGAAGCTGAAAATCGAGGAGATGCTGCATCTTAGTTTCTAACTAGAGGCCAAGGGATTGTCACAGTTAAAGACGTGCGGGGCCCTGCTCAGCCTGAACACTCCTGGGCAAGGGCTTTGGCCTATGGTTTGTTCCACAAGAGTTTTGTTCCAAAAGGCAGTGGCCAGAGATCTTGGGCTCATTACACATGGGTTCATTACTAGGTCTTGGGCAGAGAGCACTCGCCACCTAGTAATGGGTTAAAATAAAGGTTTTCTCAAGAAGTTGTACATGTGAAAACAGTTTCTCACTCCAACAGCTAATTTAGTATTGTTTTGCTTGAAACAGGCATATATTTTTTAGCCCTTTGAGAACTTTGTTCTCTCTAGGTGGGAGTAAAGAATAAATACAGATTTCCTATCTCATTAAGTTAAATTTCAAATTCATGGCTTTGTCCAAGGACCAGTGCCTAAAGCATTCCTCCCATTTCCTAAAGGCCAGTGGGCTTCACTTCTACCGACTTCTGCTGCTCAGGAAGCACCGGGAACCACAGATAAGCAAGTACTCGGCCTGTCTAGCCTTATGTCCCCTCCTTGTTCGTAAGTCATTAAACTTGAGAATTGAGAACAAGCAGCCAAGTTCATGGACAAGCAAGGCAGGGACTTGGGCCTGCTTCTATAGCCCTGTGGCTGGCTTTTTAATGTTTCTCTGCAGCCTCACTGCCTTGGTGCTGGACTCAGCTGGAGTAAGAGACTTCTGGGGACCACTGAACCCTCTCTCCAGTGGAAACCTGAAGGAAAGTGTGTGTGTGTGTGTGTGTGTGTGTGTGTGTGTGTGAATCCAGTATTCAGTGAAAATACTGAAGCACAACCATTTAGGGTAAAGGGTGAGAAAGCTACAGAGTAGATCAACACTGCATCCAGCTAAATCTGAAGGCAGATGTGGATCTCAGTGCTCTGGCACTACATAGAACTGTGAGCAAGGGAATGACAGCTCAAAAGACTGGGAAGAGTCATTTTACGATCCCCATTTATACAAGTCTCTGGAGGTGAAGATTAGGCGTCGTGCATTTTTGTGGCTAATCGGTAATGCAGTTCCTCTTCCTTTCAATTATTCAATAAATGTACCTTCCCAGTTAAGCTTTTCCATCCTGACAGTCAATTTGTCTTACCATGCTGCTCCAAAATTGGCAAGAATACATTTTAAAATAAAATCATTTTGTATTGCTCTCTATGCTCTGAATTTGCCAACGGATGAAATCTGCTGAGACTGAAAGAAGTTAGAATGTACAATTGACCAGACTTATTTAAAAGTTTTATTCACTGCATTTGAGTTTTTTTAATCCCTCTTCTTGTGATTATAAAAATAACACAGTGCTTATAACAAAGACGTGCAAATTAAACGCACACTGTAGGCTCTACAGTAAGAAGAATGAATATAACCACATGTAAATTATATTTAAATAAATGAAACACCAATGTGGGGGAGGGGCAACTAGGCCGACAGCTCGACATAAGCTCTTCTGGGGTGCAGGGGTTATCTGGACCACCTTAAGAGCATTCTGTAAAAAAGATGTCCACCTTTCCTACTACACACTTCTCTGTATTCCTCTTTATTTCCCTCCCCATCTCTTCAAATCATTAAACAGAGGGCCAGTTTGTTCCATTAGCAGATTCAATTACTCGAACGAATGGAAGGATGACATTCAGTCTTGCAGCTCTTCTTCTCGGTCACTGAAACTGTACAATTGAGGAAAACCCACTGTTTGTTCAAGGCAAATTAATTTTCAAACACTGCAAGAGTGGGAGATCAGGGGAATGATGGGTGCTTGGCAGGGCTCAAAGAGATTCCATTTTGTGCTTGTCATTTTGAGTAAACATTAATTACCATCTGGGAAGCTAAGCTCTGTGCTGAAGCCTGTATCAAAAACCCTCTGAGGGCCTCTGGGGTTCCTGGTAAAAACAAAATCCTCAATGGGGACAAATACTCACTGCATGTCCCAATCACATGCAGCCACTGGAAGGCAAAGTGGGGTGCACCCCATGAGGGCAGAGATTGGCCGAGTGGGAGCAAAAGCCACATTCCTCAGCTGAGGGCTCACACTCCTTCAGACGTATCTACCTTAGAACTCAGTCCAAAGCGCCATCTTTAAGAGCAGTCCTGACTTTTTAAGGCCTCTAGACCAAGCATCTGCTCTTGAGATGGATGTTGGCAGATGAGAGCTGTCAGACTGTGGCACCCCCCAAAATGAAGGGCGTTGGCAGCACTTCACTTAAACTATACATTTCTTTTGCACAGCCTCTGGCTAGGGGTGCTCTATCATGAAGGACCAGATCCATGGTAGGAATTAATTTTTTGAGGGCAGATGTGGGACATAAAAATTCGTTTATTTTTCCTTTCCTGAACAAGCATTTTCATTTTTGTAGGTACTGCCTTTTAATATTATTTTTAATTATTGCTTTATTAGAGACCATGGATACAAAATTGTTCACTAAACTGAGTTTTCGTTGTAGAATGTATACCACTCTTCATTAGTGCACCGTTCTGTCATCATTGTCCTGTTTCCCTCCCACCATGCAGGCTTTTTATTCTCTCTCTCTCTCCTCTCTCTCTCTTCTCTCTCTTCCCCCCCACCAAGACCCCATGACTCTGTGGTGTGCACTATTGTTAATAAAGGGGTACCATGCATATCACTTTATCCTGGACATAAAAATTCTTTTTTTGGTTTTTGGGGCCACACCCATTTGATGCTCAGGGGTTACTCCTGGCTAAGCGCTCAGAAATTGCCCCTGGCTTAGGGGACCATATGGGACGCCGAGGGATCGAACTGCGGTCCTTCCTTGGCTAGCGCTTGCAAGGCAGACACCCTACCTCTAGCGCCAATTCACTGGCCCCGGACATAAAAATTCTTAAAAGAAAGACCAAGGATGTGAATCCTGATTTTCTCACTCAGAGTATGACGTCTCTTAGGTGCACCTGAGATAGGCTCCAAGGACATGGAGGAGTGTCCCGAGGAGAGAAAAGCACTCCTGGACCCCGAGATGGTCAACCTTCAGTGTTGCTCCCTGCAACTGACAGAGCCCAGATATGAAGGCCTGTCTCTCCCATGTTCTCATCACACCTAATTAACCCAAGTGTCTGGGATAGCCCGTGAAGAGCTCTTGTGAGACTCGGAGGAATGGACGGATTCTCTAGTCACCCCTTAATTATGGGAAAATACCCCCTTAAGAGACAGCCCAGCTGGGGCCACTGTTTCTGCATATCTCTTCTTCCAAGCCTCAACACCCAGCAGCTGATGTCTCTGGACCAGAGGACCCTCTTCTTGGTTTCTGGTAAGTGCCTCTCCTTCCAGACCCCTTAACTTCTTGGCTGGGTCTATCAGCTCTACTTAGGTAAGGACTCCCACTGTGCATTCTACCTGCTTCACACATATATCAGCACTACCAGGTGCCCTAAAAATGAGCACAGAAGACACCAGAGGATTCTCAACTGCCAAGTGGCATGCTCCCTCTGACCAGAAAGAGCAAAGCTGAGGAGCAGGACTGCTGAGCGCAGGCTCAGATCACGAGGGAACCCTTGACTTATTTCAGATGAACAAGCAGAACACAAATGGTAACTTCAGGTATTTGTTGTTGTTTTTAAAGAAAGCATTCCACCCTTTCAGATGACTAACCAGTGGGTGTGCAGGGAAGCAAGCAGACTGGAATCTCTCAAGCAGCCCTCGCCTGCCTGGGGCTTCCCTGTGAGCTGAGCCATGAGTACTCACAGTGCACCCCTAAATACCGTCAGCACACCCCTCCCATACACATACCCCTGAAATACCACCCTCACTGTAGCATTCCTGGCCACAATCAGATGAAGCTAACCTGACCCACACCACCTTGACAGAAGCAGAAATTCTTTTGAGTGATGACTCCATCTGGAGTCATACTAGTAAAATAGTATGACTTTAGCCATTTTTTTTTTCTTGTATCTGTCCATTTCTGTTGCACCAACATGTTGGACATTACTGGAATTGGGGGAAGAAAAGCATCTAAGAATGTTTACACTAACAGGTGATAATGCCCTGATGTCAGCTAACATGGGCTTTTGCAACACTTGGAATTTTATCAGAGATAACTTTCTCAGGGACCAGGTCAAAGTTACTAGCAGCAAAGAACTGCTGAAACCCTCACAGCCCCTGCCTCTGTGCCACAGCCCAAAGTCCCTGTCTCTGAGCAGAGATACCTAGCAGATAGGCAAAGGCCACTTGTCAGTGCAGGGAAGTGGGATGCATGTGACAATCATGCAAATGATTGCATATTTTTCAAGTCCTGGCCAGCTCCTGCTCAGATCCTAGGCTTCACAGTGCAAAGAGTCCTCCTCTTTCTTGCAGCCTCTGTAGCACACAAAGGCAGGGTTGGGCCTCTGGTTGCAGTAGAGTCCCCATCTAGCTAAAATGAGAGTCCCCTGTTTGCACAGCAACCTATTCCATTCTTGTTTCTTTTCTGATGATAAAGGGAAAGAATCACAGGCAGTAGGGCCTGTGGACAATGCTGGCCCTGGGAATCAGCTGCCACCCAACATGCGGCAAAGCAGAGGGAACCTGCACTCTTACTGCCTCTATCAGGGCATACAGCTCCTGTTTCCTGCTAGGATCTTCAAATACCTGCAGAGCGGCCTTTTCCCAATCTGGGTAAAGATGCCAAGCTGCTCTGCCTTCTTTACAACAGGTTGCTATGAGAAGCAGGCTCTCTGTGGGGGAGAATCTTCCCACCGCTGCATAAATGCTGTCAGCCTTCACAAGTGCCCATCTGGACCCCTGAGGGCAGATAACAAACCCTCTTGAGTGTTAGGGAAGCCTGCTAAGGACCAGTGTGGCCTGGGTGCTGCTGTGGCCCTGCAGTCTGTTTGACAAGCTCTGAGCTCTTTGTTCCATAGGATGATAGGTTTGGTTCTTTCTTTAAAGGAGGAGCAGAGAGAAAAGAACTCCAGGTATTTTTCTGGAAACTGTGCTTTCTGGTCTCGTATGGTCCATCATCTCATCCAGTGGTTCCAATCTAGTATACGACCTCTAGTTCCAATCTAGTATACAACACAGTTCTGAGTGTGAATTTGCAGCTCCCAAGCATGCATGCTCCAGCTTGCACCCTCCCTCAAAAGCTGGCTGCTCAGGTGCTAGCCAGACCCTTGGGTCTCCAGATTTTTGGGTCTCTACCACTAACACCCACTCTTGTAAATCACCCCCTCATTCTTCTCTGCGGAGTTCTCTGCCTATAACTGAGTGGCTGTGAGAGGGAGGAGGAAAGCTGTGTCTTCGAACAAACAATGAGCTCTTCCTGCTGCTTCCATTCCAGCTCCCTATTCTCTGAGGCACCATGAGTAGAAGAAATGGGAAGAGTCCTGTAAGAGTCCTTATAGCAGCAAGCCACCGAAAGTCTGAAACCAGATTCTCTGAGACCAGTACAGGAAAAATTACTGTGATGGGCACAGGGGAAGAACCAGGAACAAGGGCATAAAAATGCAGAAGAAATTAAAAATTGGAAATGGCCTGGGTTGCCGAATAGGGGACCTAGAAAATAGAACTAGATGAGTTATGAGGTTTCATATGTTCCCAAATACTGTCCCTAATGCCACCATTTAGACAGTCACTTTTTTGCAGGGGAGGGTTGGGCCACAACTAGTAGTGTCTGGTGTTGTTCCCGGCAGTGTTTGAGGGACTGTAAATGGTGCCAAACCGTGGTTGGCACATTCAAGGCAAGCACTTTACTCCTATATTATCTTTTTGACCCTTTTAAAGTATCAGGTCTATTGGGGCCAGAGAGATGGCACAGCGGGAGTGTTAGCTTTGCATGAGGTCAACCCGGGAGGGACCCAGTTTGATTCCCTGAACCCATATGGTCCCCAGCCTGCCAGGGGTGATTTCTGAGTGCAGAGTCAGGTATGACTGAGTGCCGCTGGGTATGGCCCCAAAACCAACCAACCAATTAATCAATAAATAAATAAAGTTTAAAAAAAATAAAGTATCAAGTCTACAAATCCTCAAAAATTGATTTTCTTATAGACCATCCATGTAATAAATATTTGTTAGGAAAACAAAACTGCCTTGCCATTCTTTTTATTTATAATCTTCAATTAATCAAAGGAAGAGAAGTATTCAGACAAAAAAAAAATTGAAAGCCACAGCCAGGTTCAAAAAGGCAGTGAAGACATCATTTATTTGGAGCTACCTATTCAGGGTCTGAGCCCTCCAAGCTCCCCAACTGCCGATCTGTTTGAGCCATTCACTGTCCAAATATTAGAGGCTCAAAGTCAGCCTCTGGGAACACATAGGAGGAAAGCTTGGATAGGTCACCAAGCAGTGCCCCAGGAACTCTTGAATGCAAATGTTTTCAGACAACCAAGCTGAGGCTCAGGATGAGGAGTGTCACAAAGGCTTAACTCCTGCAAATACATCAGCCTGACTCCAGAGGTTTTCAAAGCTGAACAGTGGAATTTCATCCATTTATTGCTTCAATGGAAGAACATGTCTGCCTGGCTGCATGTATCCCTGGCTCACAGTGACAGGTTCCTACCCCCCATATCCCACTCAAGGGCTCAATTCTGGCTCCTCTGTCCACATGAAAAGCTCAGAATCACAGCATCAACTTAATTTCTTTCACAGGAAGCCATGGCTCAAGTGCTAATAATTGCTTATGTCATTTAACATAAATATAATAAGTTACAGGACCTAAAGCATTATCTGTTCCATAGCAGTCTAAATAAATTTTGAAAATAAATACCAGGACATCCCATGATCTTCTGTATAAAATTCTCTAAAGGCTTTTTTTCATCATGCATATGCTCCTGCCCTTTATCAGAGGCTAATCCCAAACAGCATCATCTAAAGCTCCAGGCTTTTTGACCACATTCAGGTCCTCTGTACCACCTATTCCAAGTCATGTCTGAGTCTCATAACTGGCTGAACTAATCATCCTCCTTTATTATCTGAGTCCCTGAGAACTCCCCTAAACCTCTGATGAGCAGCCCTTCTATCTACTTATTTACCCATAGACTTAGCCAGGAACACTTACCACATAGTATTACTTTTATTTCATTTTTACCTTTAGTTTCTTTGGGTTGGAGACCACACCTGGCTGCATCAAGGCTTACACCTGATTGTGTACTCAACGATCGCTCCTAATGGGGATGGGAGACACTAGATGTGGTGCCAGAGGACAAACCCATGTAGGATTGCAATCACAGCAAATGCCTTCCCTGCTGTACCATCTCTGTGGTCTCTGTTACTTGTACTTTGATATATACAACTAGTTTTATTTTTTAAAAGGAGCGATCTCTTTAAAAATAATTAACATTTATTTCAATGCCATACACAATGAATTCCTGAGTGAACACTTGATAAATATTTGATTTCTGGGGCCAATGTGATATTATAGTACAGTGGTAGGGCATTTGCCTTGCAAGCAGCCAACCCAGAATGAACCCGGGTTCACTCCACAGAATCCCACATGGTCTCCTGAGTCTGCCAGAAGTGATTTCTGAGCTAAGAGCCACGAGTAACCCCTGAACGCCGCTAGGTGTGGCCCAAAAACAAAAAAAAAATTTGATTTCCTTAGCTACATAATCAATTTATAAAATCTAAGCAAGTGTATTTATGCCTGCAATTCAAAAGAAGGAAAAAAAATCACTATAATGAGAAAAATACTCAATAAACAATTACATATTAAGCCAAAAAAAATGCCTCTTTGGAGCCATTTCCATAATTGGACATTATACTGCAATAAAATAATAGTACACAATACAAGCAAATGTAAAATAATTGGAAGCCATTATGAAGTTTAAGGATCCATTTCCAATATATAATAAAACTAATGTTCTAGCTTAAATTGTGGAAAATTCTAATAGTTTGGTTTTTTTTCCCCTTCCACTTTGTATACATATAGAAACCACACAATCAAAACCACATCATGTTAATAATCAAAGGGAGCCAAAGATCCTGAGCTGCTTGCATGCCTGGGTTTACAGGCTAGACCTAAAGGAGTCCACAACTTTGAGAGAATAAAGGCACTTTATCCCTTAGTTTTGGAACCATACCAGGTAGTGTTTAGGACTTATTCCTGCTTCTATGCTCAGGGAATCACTCTTGGCAGGGCTCAGGGGATCATATGAGATGTCAGGGATCAAACTACAGCCAGTGACTTGTAAGGTAAGTAAGTGCCTTACCCACTGCACAATCTCCCCAGCTCCACAAAGGCATTTTAATGTATACGGGTGGGTGGGGAACTACTATGAAGAGGTGGTCAAGATGGTTTTTACTTCTACAAAATTTTACTTTTGAGCAGAACTCAGTGGTTTCACCAAGAAACATATTACAAAGTCAAAACCCCGTGCAATCAATTTAATACGCTTGTGATTTTCAAAAGAAAAATCAAAGCAAGTCATTTAAAAATTAGACAAAGGATGACTGAACAAAAAATAGAAATGGTATACAACAATGAAACAATGGAGCAATGATGCTAGGATTGTTACACAAATAGGGAATGCATAAAAGGGGCTGTGCAGGAGAACTGGGGGCTTGTCCCAACAACAAAATTCTCTATGAAGGCAAAATGCAGCTGGCAAAGAGAGAGATAAAAATTGATATCAGAAAACATTTATAGAAAAACATCTTCTCCAGTAACACTGGGAATAAAAGTGAATATTTGTAAGCAGCAATTCTATTTTGCAAATGGAAAATGTAACAATAAAATTCCAATGTTCCCAAGGAACATTGGGCTGCAAGAGACCGTGAAGGGTGCTGGAAAGCTAGAGATGCAGGGTGTGTTTTATCAGCTCAGGCTTCCAAAAGCGCAATCCTGGCTGAACCCTTGCCTGTTTGTGGAGCTCCAGATTTTGTCAGAAACTCTCCTGTACAAGAGGAAAAGACCACTCTGAAGTCTGCAAACTACTTCCAAGTTGTGATTCCCACACCTGCCGGTCACTCTGCACAAATGAAGACATTCCAGTTCCTCTTACAACTTCCAACCTGGCATCCTTCAGTTGGTCTCCAGCACCCATCCTCTCTCATGAGCCCCAATAGCTCCTGGCATCCTGGACCACTACCGCACAGATTCAGGAATCCTCACTCACTGGCTTAGTAAACCTACAAGCATCTGTTCCTTCTATGTCCTCCTGGTTCAGAGGAAGCCATTTAACCCTACAGCAGAAGTGAAGCCCTTCCAAAACCCTGAGCTTAAAGATAGAAGGAGCCAGAGCAGAAAGAATAAGATTAAAGCCATCAAGCTAATTAGCTCTGTCCCAGTAACCCTGGTAGCTACTGGGTCACTTCCCTCAAGGCACACGGACTCCTAGGACCTACACTGAATGACTGACACTGGTCAGATTTTTTTGGATTCCATCTACATTAATCTAGCAATTACTCCATCATGCTGCCACCCCAGCAACCATACTTAGACGTGACTCCAGTTGAAGTAATAGGTTTTCAATTTTGGACCAAGAACTCAAAGATCCTCTGAGGAAAAGTTAAGACCTATTTCCCAAGAACTGAAATTCTTCTTCACAAGACCAATTTGAAAATGCTTTACCAAAAGAGGCACAGATGACAGATTACATTATATTTTCTTTTACTAGAAATAAAAAGAATAGAAATGAACATTATCACCTCCGTGCCTTCCTGGCCTCTTACAATCCCAACCATACTCTTTACTTCATCCGGGCTAAATTGACAAGGCCCGTGGGTCACCAGGGCCTCATCCAAGACTATGAACACCAGGCACAAAGGTGCACTTTCAATGTTATTCTCACATTGGCCAATGTTAGTAGTGGAAAGGGCAGATGTGAAAGAAAACAAATTCATTCACTGGGAAAGGAAGCAAGTTCCACCTGATGGCTCTGAAATCTTAACCTTCAGGAACACATGCTACATAATCCACATGCAAAGCCAGGAATGTTCCCTTCAAACCCCCAGATCTGCTCATGATAAATGCTCCTTTCATTTGGGGGAGGGGTAATAGAGAAACACACTTTTTGTCTGCTCCAACAAAGCTGTGTAATTACAGGGCAATGTAGTGTGAAAAAAAGTGCACTTAGGTAAGTTTGTTCAGATCAGATTCTATAGGAAACAAAAGGAAAACAATGGAATGGCCTTTATAAATAGTATTGGAATGAACAGACTAATACATAGACTGAGAAGCTTAGATTAATGCAAGTTTAGTTTTGAATTGCTTCTAAATTAGAGGTTCCCAAGTTTATCAGCCAGCCACGCACTTTTCAGAAAAAAAAAATCACTTAGAAAACTTTTTCCTGGGGCCGGAGTGATAGCACAGCAATAGGGCATTTGCCTTGCACGTAACCGATCCAGGACTAATGGTGGTTTGAGTTCTGGCATCCCATACGGTCCCCCAAGCCAGGAGCGATTTCTGAGCGCATAGCCAAAAGTAACCAACCCCTGAGCATCACAGGGTGTGGCTCAAAAACAAAACAAAAAAGAAAACTTTTTCCTGGAAATCTGCCTTCTTTTAAAGGAACAAAGATCAACTGTCCCTCCCCCATTGTATGTGAGGTTACTAATATGCCCATTGCCCTAAAAATGATCAGGATCTATATTCCCCTTAAAACTCAACACAATTTTGAGATGCAACATATTCTACTTCAAACAAAATGACTGAGAATATCACCTCTTAAAACTCTGCTGTCTTCATTCAAATTAGAGAATGTGGGTGGCCTCGATATCCATGGATCCTGCAGGCTCCAAGGATCTAGGATTTCCTGACATGTTGGTCTATTCGATTTCTAAAGAAACAACACCCCAGGCAGATCACAGGTGAAAAGTAAGAGTCATTCAAACTCCCTGTAACACTTATTTATTTCCTCCAAGTGAGAACAAATGAGTCTTCTGGACAGTGAGTAGGTATAACTCATGGGTCTCACGCCCCAGCCTGGCAAAGTGTCAAGAGGCATTATTGATCCAGTAAGTAACAGAACAACAAAACGAGCTGCTCAAGTGTATGCTTCATGAGACTGCATGTTCCAGAGGGGCTGTTATTGTTTGCATGCAATTCTGTCTACAGAAAGAAAACACTAGGTGGATGTAAAGAAGTGTACTGTGGTGGCCTTATCCCTGGGAAGAAGCTACATGTACACGTATCAAGACCCAGTATTACCACCACATCAGCCCATACTAGGATTGCCCCCACCCATGCTGGCATTAGGATCTCCCCTCAGATCCCAGACAACCCTCCTTCTTTCCAGTGACACACAAGCCATAACACTTCACTGTGCCCTTTACACACCTCAGCACCAAATTTTCTCTCATCACCATTTAACGAGTGTTAAATGTTAAGTCCTTCTACCAATGATAGCATTTTTGTGTGGATGATCCCACTGTTCCACTACGCCTCAGTTTTATTTGTTCCATTAGGCAAAGCACAGTGACTTTTAGGAGTATGTATATAGGAAGAATTCAGAATTCATGACAGAAAGAAATTCAAAGAATGGCACCCAGGGAAGAGATAATACAGGGGTTAAGACATGAGTCTTGCATGTAGCCAACCCTAAACTGATCCCTCTCCAGCACTGCATAAGGCTTCTCAAAGTACTTACAGGGGTTACTCCTGCATATACTGCCAGGAACAGCCTCTGAACACTGCCAGAGATGACCCCAAAATAATAACAACAGAAATGAAAGTGTCTCTGGGCAGCAGGAAGTTGGTCATCAGGGATAATTCTCTAAAACACATCAGCCAACTAACTCATTTACAAATATGAAGAATTTAAGAGCAAATCTATTTTATTTATTCACTCAACAAAAATCCAATCAACAACCGTGAGCTGTAGGTTGGAGAGGAAAAAGAAAGATGAGCTATGATTAATCTCCTAGTGGAATTCCTAAGTGAATAGAAGACATAAATAGCTACACTGCAATGTAGTAAAAGCTCTAGAAGAAGTACCACAAAGTCTGCTGAAATCTCAAAGGAAGGAAGGACTAACTCTTCATTGACAGAAAAACGAATCCCTGAGGCTTAACAAGCTGAAATGATGGGTTAAAAGGAAAAAAAAATGGGCACTACAATAACAGGGATTGTTAAGTGTACACTTAACACCTTCAGGATTTTTAAAAACCTGCTGCTACTAAGCCTTGCTTCTCCTTTCCTTTATTTGAAAACAGTTGGCATTTGCATTCATTTTGCAGTAAGCTCCAGTCAGTCAAAAGCAATTCCAATGCAGCAGGCTTTGGCTGTCTTCATCAGAATGTGGAACTACCAAGAATGAGGATGGTGGGTACTAATAAACTCACATCCTGAGAATCAGGCTCTCTGAGCCTTCCTCTAAAGGGCTTGCGTATAAACTAGAATAAATTCAAAGGATGATAAATGAAATCAAAAGCTGTCTGGTGTGTAGGGGCCGCAGAAAGGCGGAGGGCAGTGAGGAGGGACTGGGCTATTTTTGTGTCTGAAAAGGCAGTCTTGGGAACAGGAGGCTGATTTGTAGGACAGAGCCCAGAGGGAGCAGACTGTAGCCCAATAAATAGCCTTTTCTAACAATTAGAAAGGCGAAAAGATGGAACAGAAAGGTGTCTCTGGGGTCACCAAGCCCAGGGCCATCTGGCAAGGAAGGGGCCACAGACTGACACATCTAACAGGTGCTTTTAGCTCACCTTACAAGATCTCCCACCAATCAAAAGGTCACTAAAGATCAATGTCTGACTTTGGTTAAGTCCCAGCTCTTAACCTCCTAAGCGGACTTAGGGCTGAAATCACACTGACACTATTTCCTAAAGAATCTGGGAGGGACACACACAGTGATCCAGAAACTCCTGGGCATCACCCAAGAAGCTCCGGTCCCCTTAACCTGGTCTCCCCTGAAGCTGAAGCCTTGGGACAAACACCTCTGTAAAAGTACATTGAAGGCCAGGGGACAGTGTGGGAGAGGGGCTCACACTTTTCTACATATAAATTGCTCCTCTGAAGACTCAGGCTGTTCAGAATGGGAATTTAAGGATGCCTTTCAAGAAAGTATTTTCTGGGGCAGGCACCAACTGCCTCTGGGGAAATGGGGCCTTGGCTAGGTGCAGGTGGACAAGGCCATCCTTCTGGGCCCCATGCTGTTCCATGAGATCCTAATGCTGCCTGAGGAATGCACATGCACAAATCAGGTGCATAACCAGCCTGACAAGAGAATTCAAAAGAATCAAGTCATCTCTCAGCCAACCCAGGACGTCCTGAAGCACTCACTGTCCTTGGCAGGTTACTGCTTAATACACTTTCTGGCTAGTAAGCAGAATCTCAGGCAACCAAATTTCATTTTGCCTAATACAGCGCAGCCATAAACTTTTGCTGAGGGGCTGGAGAGATAGAACAAGGCATTTACCTTGGCTGTAGCCAACTCAGGTTCAATTCCCAACATCACACAGAGTCCCCAAAACCCAACTAGGAGTGATCCCTGTGCAAGGAATAAATCCTGAGCAGGGCCATGTGTGGTCTCCACACCAAAATCCAAACAATATTTGCCAAAATTATCCCCAAGAATGACAGAGAACAAACTGACATTTCCGGGGAAGGGTGTCTGACAATGCAGGTCTGGAGTAGGGGAGTAAGGATGGGGAGATCAAATTGAGTATAAGCCATACTTCATCGGCCCCTAAAAAGGAGGAGAGGCATTTACACCGTATTTTCTTTCATATGAACAAGTCTATCCTGGTGTGGTAAGAACTTAAATGATCAGAAAAGCCACACATTTCAAGTTCAAGAATATACCCTTTCCCACAGAGGGAGAGAGGGGATGTAAAACCCATCCAGGGGTGTTCAGGTCCTGAAGAAGAGAGGTACCTAGGGCCCACTGACAGCCAGAGCTGGCAGTCTTAGGGGCCACGTGAAGTAGGAGTGAGGTCTGTGCCCTACCAATTCAGGTCCAGGGATGTTATACGGCCACTGAGAGGATCTTTCAAACACTGGGCCACCTTTTACCGGAGCAGTGACCCACATGCAGCCTGACAACACATATCGATTGGCATGTAGTCCAGTAGTTCTAGAAAGGGAAACCAGTGTGCACCAAGAGAAGAAAAATGAACTGCAAGTGCTTCTACTGAGCCACGTCATCCATCCAAGCAGAGGAGCAAGAGTGTGTCCCTACACCAGAGAAGAAGCAGGAGGAGTGGAGCACTGCCCATGAAGAGGATCCCAGTGAGGAGGCATGCCACCAGTGAGGTCAGCCACTGAGGAGAAGCATATCTAGTGAGAAGTGTCACCAGTTACGAACATTGCCAGTGAAGAGTGTTGCCAGTGCAGAGTGCCATCCTTTCTCTCCACACTCACCCCATGTCTTCAAGTTAAAAACCCACACCTAGACAAGTGTCCACAAATGTATTCACAGCTGTTATTTCCCTCTGGGTCAGAAATGAGAGCACTGGCTAAGGGCACTTAAGAACTGGGAAATGCTGTCTACTGGCCCTGGTGCGTGTCACTGCCTGTATTGCGTGGTCTAACAGTACTGTTATAAATAATCAAATGGCCCTTGGCAGAAACCAAGCTCCCCATCATGAATCTAGGACCCCATTATCCAGGGAGGCTTTGTTTTTCAGTTCATAGGACAATTTGCAGAAAGGCCCCTAAGGACAAGTCTGCCTAAATGCACATAGGAGTTGCAGGATCCCTTGACTGCATCTACAATCTGTTTTCAGTGTGGAGACTTTTATATTATCTGAGCAAAGTCTGTTTAGCAAATGTCAATCAGTGCCCCCACGGAGGCTCAAAAAAAGCAGCTGCCTGGTCCATGTGAAGCCCTGGTGTTCCCCACATGCATCAAGTGTAGATCACAACCACAACATGTGTGGTAGCTGAATAAGGTGGTTCCAGCCACCATGGGCACATGTGCAAACACTGCAAGTACAGTTGGATGACCCCAGGCAAACTCCATAGCCTAGTATGTGTCACCCCAGGTCATCACAACCACTACAATAAAAGGAAGATGGGAAAAAATGGGGGAAAATTAGTAATAATAAAAATGAGTGTCTTTAGTAGAAATTAGAATTCATTTGAGGGCCTTGTTAATTTCCACGGCCTAAAAATGAAAATCTAATTAGGTATATATTAAAACATTTCTTTTTATTGCTAATTGGCTGTCACATAATAGTCTGCCTAGATTATATTCTACTGTTAATTATAACATGGATAAAATTGGCAGTAGCTGTTTTCCATCAAGGTTATCTCTGAGGTCAAAGCCCTGAAACTGAAACTCTCTCTGAGGTCTGAGGGCTTTTCTTCATAACCTCTACCCCACACTGCACAGAACAGAGCAAAACTGGATTGCACAAAGAAATTCCTCTAACCTGATGTCAGAAATGTGGAATTTGGATTCTATGTGGTTTTGGAGACACCCCTTGCACAGGCAATGTTGGAGGAGCCATGTTTTCCAGGTCTTCCCAGCACCCAGGAGTGACAGCCACAGTAACAAAGAGATGGTGACTCTTAGGCAATCAGTGCTACAGTAGAGCATGGAAAGGGCAAGCGCACTTCGGTGGAATGAGCAGCTACTAAACACTTTGCCCAAACATCGCCTAAATATACTTCCTTATACCTTTTCTTGCTCCCTGCCTTTTTTGGTCGTTTTATCACCACTTACAAGGGTCCCCACCAGATATGCATTAAATAAGTCAAAGGAAACTGTTCTCCTTGTGAGCAGTTCCATGTAGTTCAGGTTCTGGTCAGCCCAGGGAGCCAAATTTGCAGCTACCGTGGTGGAGATTGCAGTGAACAATGCAGTCCCTTCTCTGCAGCTCCGCTGAGATGGCAGGGCACGCTTGTGAAAGCTGGTGATTTACAAGGAGGATGGAGGGTGAGGAGGTCAGGCTCCGGAGAACAGAAGGGCATATTTATGACTCAACTGCGCCATCAATCTAGGTTATATCCAGATCTTTCTGACTGCAGGGGATGTGCTTTGTGGAAACATTCTCCTCCCAAGTACATGAAATAGGAAATGCAGCTGATGAGGCGGCTGCAGGCATTTCTTCCTTCCGTTACAGTTCAGTGTGCTCCCGCCCAGTGCTCTCCTTGCTGTGGACCCCATCAATCAGAACAAATTCCTATCTGGATGGATTTTTAACTATGCTTAAAATGCAGACTGGACATTAAAAAGGACACATGAACTTAACTTAAAACACATGTAAAGGAGAGTTTTCTTTCCAGTCAAATTCTCCAATCCAATCACATAGTTTATTTTGAGAGAGCAAAAACAAAGATATCACCAAGCCCAGTATTAAAGCATACTATTACCTCATTATTTCCTTCAATTCACATCTGTTATCATTTGGTACCATAGATAAATTTTCATAGGAGCATTTATTCTCTCCAGTGACCACTTGTATATTTTAATTGCGATCTTACCTTTTAAAATAATACATCTTTAACTCTAGTTCATTTGGACTGTATTCCAGTGTAAAGCAAAGATCTGGCCATCGGGTGAATCATCTTCGATTTATAAAATCTTGTATTAAGTTTATGTGAAAATAGCATTTGTGATGGTAGTACACCTTAAAATTTTACTTATAACTATCGATGTGCGGACACTCATTTTTCTCCTTTACTAATTTTTTTTTTTTTTTTTTTGGTTTTTGGGTCACACCTGGCAAGGTGCTCAGGGGTTACTCCTGGCTATTTGCTCAGAAATAGCTCCTGGCAGACATGGGGGACCATATGGGACACCGGGATTTGAACCAACCACCTTTGGTCCTGGATCGGCTGCTTGCATGGCAAATGCCGCTGTGCTATCTCTCTGGGCCCTCCTTTACTAATTTTTAAACCCAAATTCCACTTATCCTTCTCAACTGTCAAGCAAATTAAAATTTCTGGCTGTGGCTGGAGAGCTAGGTAGGGCAGGTAGGGTGCCTCGTTGCACAGAGCTGACCTGTTCTATCTCCAGCCTCCCATGGGTTGCCCCCTAAGCACTGCCAGAAGTAATTACTGCAGAACAAGGAGTAACTCCGAGAATCTACAGATGTAACCCCCCAAATAACAACAAAATAAATCCTGATTGCAAATAGTAAAAAAAAAATTTCTTTTCTTCTTCTTCTTCTTTTTTTTTTTTTTTTTTTTTTGGTTTTTGGGTCACACCCAGCAGTGCTCAGGGGTTACTCCTGGCTCTGTGCTCAGAAATCAATCCTGGAGGGCTCGGGGGACCATATGGGATGCCGAGATTCAAAACACTGTCCTTCTGCATGCAAGGCAAATGCCCACCTCCATGCCATCTCTCCAGCCCCCTTCTTTTTTTTTTTTAAATGGCCATACCTGCTGATATGTTCAAGGCTTACTCTTGGCTCTGCTTTCAGGGACCATTCTTGGCAGTACATGAGGAACCAAATGTGAAACTGGAGGTTGAGCCTAGTCAGCTGCATGCAAGACTGTGCTATCTCTTTGGCCCCTGATCTAAACTTCTAAACCAGGGGCCCTCAAACTTTTTAAACAGGAGGCCAGTTCACTGTCCCTCAGACCATTGGAGGGTCTGACTATAGTAAAAACAAAACTTATGAACGAATTCTTATGCACACTGCATATATCTTATTTTGCAATGAAGAAACAAAACAGATACAAATACAATATGTGGCCTGCGGGCCAACTAACTTGAGTAAGCTTTAATATTTAGCTTCCTAAGTCATGAAATTGCCTTTTCAAAGTCTCATGTCACAGAGTCAATAGTTTTCTCAAGCTGGATCACAGAAGACTCCCTCAAAGTGAATGGCCAGTCGCTCTGTTCCACTTTCCTTTCCCTTCATTACAGGCCATCCAATATCCTAGTGTTCCTCTGCTCTCACCCCAGCATGTGCTCTGTTGTTGAAATTAGGGGGGTGGGTGTCAGGAAAACACACAAGAATGACAGCAAAGACAACACATGCTTCAATTCCAGGAACAATAAATTCAGATAAAGATCTTTATACAGAGAATGAGGAAGGCAAGTCTGGCACCTGGCACTAAGATAGCTGAGAAGTAAATATTCCTTTAGAGCTCCCAGGCCAATGGCCAGAGCATTTTTTTCAGGCCATCCCTATCAGAACCATCAAGAACCCCCACAAACTCTTAAAGGTTATTCAGGCTCTTAGGGATCATCAGGCCCCTCTGCATTGGACATACCCCTGGATGATTGTTGTTGCTTCCAATAGGGAGGATGAGAAGTACTGACCAGACCAGCCAACTGGGTTGGCTTTAAAAGCCAATTTTATTTTGTTTCTTAGCTTGTCAAGATCCAAGTAAGGTTAGAACAAATGAACCAAATGCTTCTTCCAGGCACCAACTTCTGTGGAATCCATTCAATTTGGTGACTTTCAGTTCTTCTTTGGCAAGGCTTTCTATCCTAACAGAATTGGCCTAAGAGTCAGCTGTGCTCTCTAATTTTTGCCTCATTCTGATTTATATAATATCTTGACCTTAGGTTGAAAATTTATCTCTCCTACTACCAAAGAATGACAAAAACTGTCTTCCTTAACCTTCAGTAGTGCTACACTCAACTCATGTTTAGATCACCAGTATGCAGTAAAGCAGCTCTTATGTCTCATAACAACTGCTTCCAAGTCGTTGCCTCCACTTTAAAAAGTGACAGATAATGATAAACAGAGTTTAAGAATCTTGGAAAGGCAATAAAACGATTTAAGAAAATATTATACAACAGCTCAAAAATTAACTTTAGGGGCTTTTGCAGTTACCAGATGGTTTTATTTTCTATTTGTGGAAACTGACTAATCCATTGAGTGATCCAATGTGGCCAATAAAATTTCTAGGAAGCAGAAAAGATGTAAACTACTTTATTACCATACTAACATCCCACTCCACACATGTGTCAAGATCCCCAGCCTCATTTTTGGTTTCTTCCATGTTAAAGGGGAGGAAGAGATAGTTCACAATTTTCACCCTGACACTTTCTGGGTCTGTAGCAAGAGCTGCAGGACAGATGATGGGAAGATGTGAAGCTGGCACTCACTTGAACAGGGACACCGAGGTCTGGGCTGCTGGCTTAGTCCTATGCTTTTCAGTCAAAAGGATTTGGAGTAATGAAGAGTAAGAAGATTGGGAGGGTTCACTTCCATCCCTATATAATAGATGCTTAATGACATGTCTGTGCTAACCTACAGAGGAAGACATGTCAATACTAGCAGAATCGAGGGGCATTGGGAATACTGGTGAGGTTAGGGGTACAGGAAGGACACAGGTGTTCAATTTTCACAGGCATTTCTCTGAATCAATAAGTTTTCTGACATCTCTGTTTGAAGACTTTCCTACAAACTTATTGGGGGGCATAAAGTTTGCAATTTAGGCAGCCAGCATCACCATTATATATCAGCCAGGTTTTCCTAATTCCATAGAATGTCCTATTTATACAATAGAAATAATTAGACAGTTTCTGAGAGGCCTGGGAAATACCCAACCCTAAGTCTAACCTTAAGCTTCTATTACTTCTGTGGACAGACAATTCCCTCCATTCCTTCCCTTCCCTGCAGACTGAAATCTTTAGGAGCCTAACCTTCTTAGTTACAAAGTTAGGGTGTAAACTGTTTAGAATTTGTGAATGGTGCATAAGCTGATTCCTAAAGTTTGCACTACTAGATGCTAGTTAGATCAGTGATTGGCAGCTGCCAGGCCTGCGCTCACAGCTGCTCAGTGTTGGCATGGCTCCCATGGCAGTTTCCTCAGGAGGCTCCATATATACCTACTGCTAGTGTTGGCTATCAGAATGGTAGAACTCTCGTGTGGCAACAAGAAAGTGAACTGTGCACTATGGTGCATCACACGCCAGTATGATTACTAATATATTCTGAATACTTTTTGCACCCATTCTCAAAAATAGTGCATACCTTCTCTGCATCGGCCTAAAACACAACTGTTGGATTGCAGGCATTTTGGAGATGGATGTTGTATGACAGATGATGACAAGGAAGAACTGAAGGGAAGAAAGATTGGGAGAGGGCTGGGCCTTCCTGGGCATTTCATCAGGAAAATGAGTCCATAGACTGGATCTGGGGCCACACCTCATAGGTCCAGATGCCAGGAGTAACCCTGAGCTCTGGGTGTGGCCAAAACAAAACAAAAATATCACAAAACTTGGATTTAATGAAGAGATGATTCCTATTCTTGTTTGTTTGTTGTTTGTTGTTGGGCCACACTCAGGGGTTACTCCTGGCTCTATGCTCAGAAATCACTCCTGGCAGGCTCGGGGGACCATATGGGATGCCGGAATTCGAACCACCATCCTTCCATGCAAGGCAAACGCTCTACCTCCATGCCATGTCTCCGGCCCTCGTATTCTTAGAATAGATAGCATTTGGGGATCATGGTCCATTCCCGCTCACACTATGTTTCTGTTTCCGACTGTGTCAAATGAAAGGAGAAAGAAGTAAAGGAAAAGAATGCTATTGTGCTAGTCATTTGGAAGGAAGAATCACATGAGTGATCAGTATTCAGCTAGTTTTCTTCAAAAAACAAATAAAAGGAAGAGAGAGAGAGAGACAGAGAGAGAGAGAGAGAGAGAGAGAGAGAGAGAGAGAGAGAGAGAGAGAGAGAGAAGGGAAAGAGAAAAGGAGAGTATACTTTGGAAGATGAGAATCAGAAATGACAACCCAGAGGATGACAGAAACTATTAGTGAGTCAAATATATAGGCCAAGGTTTGGGATCCAGAATAATGAAATCCAACTCAGTAATAAAGACAAATAGCTCAATTAAAACAGGGTGATGGATTTGAAAGTTCTTTCTCCAAAGAAGATAAATAAATAGCTAATTCACACACAAGAAAAGATCTTTCACCATTAGACACAAACCACAATGAGATGCCCACTGGGTGGCCACAGTTACAAAGACAGTGCTGGCAGAAACATGGAGAAGAACACACACTCCTGGGGAGGAGGAAAGGAAAAGGTTTGGAAAAGTCTGGGAGCATGTCAAAGGTGATCACATGACTCAGCACCCCAGAGAAAGCAAACCTTTATCTACAGCAATGTGAATAGATGGACACTCACAGCATCCTTCACAAGAACCCCCAGATGAAAGCAAACCAGTGATTTGCAAAACGAAGCCCCAAATCAGATCCCTGGCACCATCACAGTAGCCTGATGACCTCTGAGCCCCAATGGCCCTGAGCAGCAGGGAACAGCTGGGCCCTACTAGTGAATGGTCAGGCCCTACTGTCTGGCCGAGTGGCCCCCAGACCCTTGAACACTGTAGGAGACTCTACTTCCCTCCCTCAGGAATATGTGGATGAACTGTGAGCACATGATTCATAAAGGGATTGGTCACAAAAGCCACATGCTGAGCAACTGCATCCCTATCAAAGTCCAGAAGAGAGAAGTCACTGACACAAAAAGGCAGATTAGGGACTAACAGGTGTTCGGCGATGGGAGAACTGGGGGGGGGGGGGGAGAAAATCTGAGAATGGGGGGTTCTTTTGGGAGATCATAGAAATGGCCCCTATTGACTGTGATCCCAGTTATAACTTCTCAATTATTTTAAACATACTAAACTGTTCACCTTAAAAGGGAATATCTCATTTTTTGGGAGAATTTCATTTTTTTTAATATATTGACTATTCTTTAATATAGGGCAGCAGTCATCTGATCTGACAAAATTTTAAGTTCATGGCACTGGGCTTACCCAGTTCATCCAATTACAAATTTCCATTTTATCCTGAACATGAAGGGGAAGAGTACATTGGGCCTGGTTTTCCCAAATCCACAGACCTCGGGACAGAAGAAATTACCCGTCAGCTTAATAATCAGACAAGACAAGTGAGGACTGATTCAAGAAAGTTCCAGAAAAGACCTAAGCCCTGGCCTCAAGTACTGGAAAAAAAAACTATAAAGCAGAGAGTTTAATGCCCATTTCTCTAACAAGGCCTGGGAGCCTGAACATGGGAATGTCACACTGGAAACTGGAAATGACAAGTGTGGAATGGAGATATCTGCTCCTTAGGGAGGAAAGGGGAATCCCACTTGAGGTGGGCTAAGAATAAGGACCCAAGGAAAGGTGGAAGAGCAATGGAGTATGAAGAGTGGTCTACGTTAGCCTGGATGGTTTTCTGAGTTTCTGGGCTGGGCCCATCTATCTCCCCACTCTGAAAACCTCTGGGAAGCTGCAGGATGCAAAGAAAGGGCTGGCGTGTGTGACTGTCACCAGTGGGCCTGCAAAGGTTCACAAAGAGGACAAAGTGGGTCCTTCCAGCTGCTAGCCTGCTACCCTTTCAACCCCAAGAGAAAGCTGCACAGGGAATCAAGGAGAAGTTTCTTTTAATCAGAGGGCATTGTTGAGAAGCAATCTGTGGCGGAAGAAAGTTAATGATCAGCCAAGAATGTTAAATGGCTGGGCCCTCTTTATTGGGGCCACACACAAAAAACTGTCGATGTGAACTTCCCTGGCCAAATTACTGAGAAATCTGTCCAAGGCAAGGCCCATACGAAACTGAGCTGTGTGTGGAGCAGCTGCCCATCATCCCAACATACCCCAGGCTCCCTCAGAGCTACTTTTGACTAGATAGTGTTGTACTGCAAATCTCACAGGAATCCTGCATGTTACAATCAGGATTAAGTCTAGGATCTTCATCTAACCTTCCCTGGAATTAAAGCATTATAAAAAGAAATGAACAGCTTTCAAAAATCTCTGACAGAGCAAGTTAGAGCCAAATCTCAGAACTGTACTTTGTAAAACAAATAAAAAACTTGCTTTCTATGTATAAGCTACTGCAAAAGTTATGTGTGGCATTTTGGACAAAAATTATCTGTGAGATTACTTAAGGTAACAGATTTTAAAAAGCATTTTCAAAATATAAGGGGGGTTGGTATTTTTAAAAGTAACATATTTTAAGTCTCTTACAAATTAGATTTTGATGATCAGCCTTCAAAAATAAATCTGTGCATGAAAACCTGTTCCCATTAAACTGGCCCCTGACTTGAGTTTGCTCAGAGAACCATGAAGATTCAGAGTTATGAAGAGCTACACTAGCTAACTGCATTCAACTATGAGTGGAGTCTTTGCAATCCAAAGTGGAGCAGAACAGACCGTAAACCAGGTACTCTCCCCATCTCTTGTCCCAAGCTGCCAGTAGGTGGAAGGACCCCGTTTTCCACACAAAAAGGAAGCAGGAAAACCTATAAATCCCTCCACATTTTCCTGTCACAAGTCTAGTCTCAATGAGTTGTTTGGTTAATACGATTTCAAGATTTTTTTTTTTTAATGACTAGCTACCATTGCTGGTAGAAATTAATGATGGCCTTTAGAAGCTCTTCTCTCTCAAGTTACAGTTTACAAAATGACAGATTCATCTTACAGCTTCAATTGTGTAAACTGGTGACAGAATCCCTCCTGGTACTTCAGGCGTTTTCACACAACAAAGCCAGTGTCTGAGCTTGACTTGATTTCATGCCGTCGTCGCAGTGGCCAACACAGAAGACTTCTGACAAGCCCAGGTGTGGGATTGCAACTTGTTAGGTCAGGTCTGATATTTAATGCAAACTTGTCTTATAAAACCCAGACATATATCCTCGGATAAGTTGGATGCTTAAGGAAGTCCCCTTTGTCTTCAGACCTAAACTATTAATCTCTGAAACTTCAGTTTAATTGAGGGCCTGTGATAAACAGGCTCTGGAGCCCCACCCTTGCTCCCTGGAACACATGCTGGGGTGCAACTTCTGTTACCTGGGTATTCGCCTGCAGGTTCCTGCATGTGGGCCTGGAAGCAACTGTCTACTCTAAAGCTTTCTTTGTTTCCACAGGCCAGGTGGGAATAGGCTTTGTCCCTAGGCCCCAGCACAGTTAGGAAAGAGAATGGGGTGACAGTGCTAATCCTCACACCCTCTACAGAGTGCTGGGGATGAGGTAGGG
Source organism: Suncus etruscus (assembly GCF_024139225.1). Classification (NCBI taxonomy): domain Eukaryota; kingdom Metazoa; phylum Chordata; class Mammalia; order Eulipotyphla; family Soricidae; genus Suncus; species Suncus etruscus. The sequence goes on from NC_064862.1 coordinate 69,328,395, forward strand.
GAGGGCCACAAAGTGCCAGAGAAGGGCAGACCAAAGTCCCCCTGGCTTCCCAAGGACCCACCCTTGAATTTACCTGATCAAAGCCTAAGAGGAGGAAAGGAGGGAGAATGGGGAAGAGGGGGAATTGAGCTTTCAGATGCTTTCAAACAAGATAATCCAGCGTGTTATCCTTTACACCTGCTTCTCAAAAGAACAAAAGCCCAAGATCCACTCTCAATATAGGTCACTCGGTTCCAGATGATGCTATTATGCTTAAGCCTCTCTGACTTGACAATATGATCCTCTAAACTGGGGGATTAAAGGGTCTTGGGGTGCTCCAACTGCAATAAGCTGGACAGGGCCTCTGGATTTCTTAATGCTTAAGATTTTATCTTCGCACAATGTCTAGATACAGTATTATAGACAGTTCCATTAACTATGGCATTTCCACTCAGTGAGTTTGTGTTTTTATCTCTTGTTTATTTTTGTCCTGCTGTTAGTATGTTAAGCCACAGAAATTTAAGAGGCTTGACATCAGGTGACATTTTGATGGAACTTGTCAACAACCAGAAAAATGGATTATATATACATGTTTCAAGTTGTTTAGCATATTTCTACATCATGATTCACTAATTCAAATAATGGGAAATTTATCAATAATGTATTCTTAAATGAAAGGCCAGTTTTCACATTTATTATGCTAGGGGCTGAAGCAGGGCTCCACATATTCAAGGCCTGTGCTCTTATCAACAGAGCTACATCCTGGTCCTGTCATGCAAACAGATTTATAGCAGTCTCTGGGTGAGATCCTCAGTGATAAAATAAATAAAAGATACTAAAAACTCCCTGGGTGTTAAAACATCTCCCATTACCTTTTCTTAAAATCTGGGGGAGGGGGAGGAAACCCTTCCAAACCCACATTCTCAGTTCACACTATGATTTCTTACTCCTCACCAAGCCATATCCCTTCTTCCCCCAGATGCTTTCTTTATGCTTGAATACAATTCAAAGCATAAGAGCTGTGCTGTCTCTGTTTATTAAACGTGTCCATTTATCTCTAATGGGGGCACAAGGTTACTCCACAGCTTTCAAATATTCTGCCTAAGTCAAACACTAAACACACAGAAAAGCCTTAACCTTAAGTCTTGGGTAAACTCTCAAATTTCTTAAGTCAAAGACCTCAGCGGGTACTAAAACAGATTTAGAACTCTCCTGGAATGTCACTGCTTCATCACTCATTCATCATTTCTGTTTGCTAACAGGAAAACCCTCAGGTAACTATGGAATAAAAATGCATTTGGGGCTGACAGCCACCACAGAGCGTGATGGGACCTACAGGATTCTTCCAAATCTCATTCTTTCTTCTGACATAATTCTCTTAAATGGCTGTGCTTGTTTTAAAAGGATTAAGGGCCTGGCACTAAGGTCTGCATTCTTCCCAAAGGCATATTTTTAAAATGGGTTGGGATGGTCACTGCCATTGAAATGCTCCAGGCTGATGACTTTTCAAACAAGCTTTCAAGGTGCTGACAATGGACCTTCACTCAGGTTTACTCAGAGTCCTCCTGGGACTCTCACCCCTGAGAAGGAAGATAAAACCATTTTCCAATTCAATAGTCTCCCATCCTACTCTCTTTGCAAAACAGTCCGTAAGGCAAGTTTGTGTGAATAAACTATAAAACATGATTTCCTTTTAAAATCTCTACTTCTAGACCTGGGTGATAACACAGCAGGTCATTTGCCTTGCACATGGCTGACCTGGGACGAATCCAGGTTCGATCCCTGGTATCCTATATAGTCCCCTGAACCTGCCAGGAGCGATATCTGAGTGCAGAGCCAGGTGTGGGCCAAAAACCAAATAAATAAATAAATACTTTACTTCTCCCACTTACATATATTAATGTTCCTGAAACAATAATAGCATAATCAGCAATATGTGGTGCTTCTCTCCTCCTACCCTCCAAAAGTTAGTATGAAGCCAGAGGAAATAAATTATGAATGTGTGGAAGTGGCAAAAATGATCCATTTGGAGTAAATACTGTAGACTGAGCTTTAGCACATACCTTAGCATCTAACACAGAATTTTGAGATGGAAACAAAACCTTCTAGACTTCTCATAATCCTTAAAGTTCTTTGCATTTTTTTATTTTATATATTTTATTTAAACACCTTGATTACATACATGATTGTGCTTGGGTTTCAGTCATGTAAAGAACACCACCCATCACCAGTGCAACATTCCCATCACCAATGTCCCAAATCTCCCTCCTCCCCACCCAACCCCCCCCCCCCCGCCTGTACTCTAGACAGGCTTTCTATTTCCCTCGTACATTCTCATTATTAGGATAGTTCAGAATGTAGTTAATTCTCTAACTAAACTCATCCCTGTTTACTTTGCATTTTTTGTTTTTGTTTATTTGTTTGTTTGGGGGACTTTGGGTCTATATTCATGCCATGGTTACTCCTGACTCTATACTGAGAAATGACTATGCTGAGGGCTAGACCCTGGGCTCCTGCTTGTAAAGCTAGCTATATTCAAGCTCAATGAGTTATAGCCCCAGCCCAATGCTTTGCCATTTCTTAAGCTTGCTATAATAAGAAAATCCAACTATATTATATTTCTGTGTTACAGTGTTGTAAATAAAATGTTGAGTCAAATCACTGATAAGCACATATAGAAAAAGTAAAAAAGTAGACAAAGATTATGGTGTTCCTCTAAAGTCACAGGGTTAATTCCCTTTATAAAAAGTAGCCCAGCAGGGCCTGGGCCAAAGCTCAAGTTTTAGCCCATGCCTGGTAGGTGTGAGATTGAGTGTCAATTCCCTTTTCCCACCAGTGCTGGTCCCCAAGCACTGGGGTGTTAGAATAACTGGTTTTTACATTATTCAAGATAACTCTGCTTATGCTTGTCCCATCTGAGCGGGAAGCACCTACAGGATTGGCCCCCAACCCCTACCTCCAGAGTAGGGGGTGGTCCTACTCTTCCCAATAAAGACCTCAGTTCAGAGAGACTACGTTTGGTTTTGTTTCCACAACTAGCCAGTCTGCCTGCCAGTATCTATGCCTGCTTGCAGAGAGCTTATGGTGGAAGTCTCTGAGCCCATTTTACCTCCCTAACTTGTGTGGATTATTTGCTGGGTTGATGTTGATTCCAGACCGATGTTCCCCAACCCCTACCCCTTGGACTGGGGCATGAGACTTCCACTACACTGGGGCCTAAAACTGCCAGCTACAAATAGTGGGAAGTAGCTCTCTTTTCCCCCTATCCATGACTGAGTGTACACCATTGTATCATCATCATCATCATCATCATCATGAGTTCAAGTATAGCCTTAGACTGTATCAATAAAAATAAGTTTTCTATTTCCAAACCCATCAACTGATATATAGCCAAAGGCTGGAACTCAAACTGAAACTCAAGAGTTTATTCTATTGGAGAAGCAAATAAAGTGAGTATGTGAGTACTCACATACTACTACATGAGTTCTTCTCTGCTACAAATCAAAAACCAGAATATCAACATAGCTATGGGGAAGTGGGGAGCAGTCTCCTGGCTCCTTCCAGCTCCCCAAAGCTGTGTGTAGGCTCAGTGGCATACATGTAAATACCTGCTGGCTGGCTAAGATGAGCTTTGGGAATAGACTGTGCAACAGCGGGAGCATAAAGGGGGGGGGGGGGTCCTTCTTCCAAGCCCAGGGATACCTTTTGCTTCTCTGGAGTTATCTGGCTTCTCTGAGGCTCCAAGAGCTATTGGATATCAACAATCAGCTCAGTCAATTCTCCCATTGCCAGAGTTTTAGAAGGCTTTCTGGGAATAGCCCAGCAAAACTAGGAAACCTGGAATCCAGCAGTGCTGAAATGTTCTATTTAATGTTTAGCCTGGAGGGGCATGAGTGTGAACTGAGTCCTAGTGGGAACGTGTTTTTTAGCCAACCGAGGGCAGAATAGGGCAAGGCCTCAGGAAGGCCTCCAGAATTCTGCCATTTGTGATTCTGATAAAGAAACTGGTGTGCTCCCTGCCTTCCCATCTCCCCACCAAAAGAAACAAGAAACAACAATAAAGTTAAATATGAAACATGGCTACATCTACTGGTCTTCAAAGCTAAAAATAAGACCAAACTGTTTAAGGACCTACAAACACTTAGATTATACTATTTCAGAATTTGAAAGGAACAGATTTCTGGTGATTAAGGGGATACACAAAAAGTTCACAAGGCATTATGAAAACTAATGGACACTCATTCCCAACTTAAGGGTTGCTGAGCCCCACTTCTATTCCAGCATTGTCAAATCTAATCGGTTAAATCCTTGTTTGATGAAAAGATTAAGTCTTAAATGGTGTGGCAGTTAACAGGGCTGGTGGTAACTATTATATATTAAACTCTAAATTCCAGTAGAACCTAAGTTGTAAAAGCTCACCCACCTCCAGTCATCACTTAGAGCAGCGGTTTTCAACCTTCGCACACCCATGGATTGGAGGTACAAGTCACTGGCTACCAAAGCTCCTCGTGAAGTCCATATCAAAGATGACAACCACCACAAACAAATGTTCCCTGCAGTCACATTAAGCATTTCTTCTCTTCCAAAAGCAACTATATCCAATACCACAAAGAAAGAGCTCAATTACAGGACTACTTCTCTAAGAGAAAAGTAATTGGGTAACAAGTTCAAACCCCTGTGAGGAACTTATGATGAAAAGTTGATGTCTGTGGAGGAGGGAGGTCAAATGTGAGACTGGTCAGACCTAGCTCAGAGCAGGAAAGCCTATTCTATACATACCTCTGCACACACAGCTCCACATACCCACACACATTTTGAAAACACTCATTTTGGAAATTTGTTGTTGTAGTTTTGGTGCTCTATCAGCTATGCTCAGGGCTTACTTCTGGTTTTGCACTTAGGCATCACTCTGACAAATTGCTAGGGATTGAATCCAGGTTGGCAGTGTGCAAGGCAAATGCCCTACCCAAACCCACCATACTATCATTCCAGCCCCATTATGGAAAGCTTAACATTTTCTTTTGATCAAATGGGGAGATCAGAGTTTTGTTTCCTTGAATGTCACAACAGTACCAGGCTTTATTATTGAAAAGATAAATTTGGGTTTTTTTGTTTGTTTTTTGGAGGCCACACCCGGTGGTGCTCAGGGGTTACTCCTGGCTCTGCATTCAGAAACCACTCCTGGCCGGCTTGGAGAGCCACAGGGATGCCAAGGATCAAACCCAGGTCCATCCTGGGTTGTCTGTGCATGCAAGGCAAACACCCTACTACCACTGTGCTACCACTTCGGCCCCCTGAATTTTTATGGCATTATATCCTGAGAGCATTAACTCTGACGTGGTTTCAACTAAAAGAAATAGAGCTAACTCTACTGCAGCATAAGAAGCAGAAGATAGCATTATTCATAAAAAAAAAAAAACTTATACATATTATGGGGCCAGAGTGATAGTATAGTGGATAGGTAGCAGCATTTGTCTTGCACACAGCCAATCTGGGTTTGATCTCCAGCACCACCACATATGGCCCCAGAGCCTGCCATGAGTCCGTGAGTATCTCAGAACTCAGAGCCAGTAGTAAGCCCACAGCACATGAAAGAGAAGGGATTTCTAACCAAAGTTGGGAGCAAGCCAATGCAACTTTACAGGCAGGCATGGTGATGTGTGTGTCTGTGTGTGCACGCATGGGTGCATATGTCTGAGAAAACATGGTCAGCCAAAAGATCCTACCAACACCCCCCCTCTCTCTAACTAGGGCACAGGGAAGGGCAGGAAGGCTCTTGATGTCTGCAGAGAAAGTTGATGGAGGGTTCCAGCTTGTATTCCTGTCTATCTCTCCTACTTAATCTCACTAGAGGCTGCTGAAGCCAGGGGCCGACTGGCTGTTCATCCTTCACTCTGTTCCCTGAGGCAGTGTGAACACTTCTCAGTTCCTTAAACTCTAGAAATATTTGAACAAACAGGTTAACTTTGAGGTTTCAATAGCCTCCTATCTGTCTGGTGGCACTGAAAATTAAAGTTCCACATGCAACTGACTCAGCCTACCAATCCTGACAGTTAACGACTTCAATTCAGCGAGGATCCAATCCCAACTGGGATTGGATTGGGGAGACATTCTGAGTCCTGTGAAGGAGAAAAGCTAGAAGAGGCTCTTGCTCTACTCGAGGAAAAAGCCAATTTCCAAGGTCACATCAAGAACTTTCAGCTTCTCTTCAAATATAGTGAGGGAGGAAAATGACATGGAGGGTAGGGAGATATCAAATGCCTCTTCTGGGAATGTGGCATTTCATGTTTGGTTTTGAAATCTGTGATTTAGAGGTTAAGAGTGATAGGGCGATTCTTGTTTGCCCAGATCTAGGCCTCAGGAGTGCTTTGAATAAAGGATTAAGTCTTTAGCTCCTGTGAAGGGCCCCTTCACAGCTAAGCAACCCTAAACAAACACCTCCTTCAGAAGCCAGTACTTCATTTCCACTGTACATACCTTTGCTCTGAAGCAGTAAGCAAACTGTTCTCCCTCAAGGCGCCAGAGCTGCCTGCTCTCAGGCCCAGAGAAAGAGGAAACTGAGTCCCCTTTCAGTGTGTGTAGTATATGAAAATTGGAAACTTTTTCATATACTACAAGTGTGTATAACTCTACAGGGTTTTTTCAGCCCTGGGGTGTTTTCTCAGTCAAACACCATCTCCCTCCAAAGGGCCTAGAGTAAACCCGTGAAGTGATGTGAACGAAGCACAACTCATAGTGAGCACTGGCAAAAATCAGCAGCTTTGGAAAGGATCCAGATCCTCAAGGGCAGTTCTACCAGCAGAGTTCAGGGCAACTGCTGTCTTTGCTCCCAGTGAACAGACTTGTTCACTCCCCCAATTGTCCTGGTCCTATCTATAGTCACCTATATGGCCACTAAAAAAAAAAGCCACACAATCTCAAAGCATTTTTCAGATGAGCAGAGAGGGCAGAGCGATAGTACAGCAGGGATGGAATATGCCTTGCATGCGGCCAACCCCAGATCCATCCCCAGTACCTCATATGGTCCCCTGAGCCTCACTTGAAGTGACTCCTTAGCAGAGTCAAGAATAAGTCCTGGGGCCGAAGTGGTGGTGTAGTGGTAGGGCCTTTTTCTTGCACGCAGTTGACCTAGGACGGACCATGGTTTGATCCGTTGGCGTCCCATATGGTCCCCCAAGTCAGGAGCAATTTCTGAACGCAGAGCCAGGAGTAACCCCTGAGTCACCGGGTGTGGCCTCCTCCAAATAAACAAAGGGTGTGTTTGTGAAGAGGCAGCATTCAATGGTATTTGTATTGGGGTCATTATCACCCTAAGGATACTCTTAGGAAAAGTGAACAAAAAAGGAGCAAGGAAGGAGGCTGGCACAGGGGCATGACCAAGGAGGAGATTGCAGTGGTCTGCTTGGATAGAAGGTGGGTCAAGAGGAGTCAGAAGTTGCTCCCCAACAATAAAGTAGTTTTTGCCAGCCAGGCCACAGAGAGGTGGAGTGAGAGAGGCGCTCAGGACAGTGCCAAGGGCAGAAGGGGTGGGCTGGGAGAAAACAAACACACAAATCTTGGCATCTGCTTATCATCCTCTAGAACACTCAGCAGTCTGGGTAGGGATGGGATCCCCGTGGTTGGCAGGTTCTGTGGGAGCTTCACCCTGATGGCATTTTCTGGGTCAAAGCACACTGGACAGCAGTGGTTTACAAGGACTCATGCCCTCCTCTGGAGGAACTGTAGGTCCCCTTGTCAAAGAAAAACTCTTGGTGGGGAGAAAACTCATTGGAATTAGAGAAGGGCAGGGAACAAAAGGCCAACCGGCTATCAGGACCTTGTCTCTACAGGGACCTGATCTCCCTCCCAAGTTAACTGCTGCTTAATTTAAAATTCCTCTTTTCCCATTTAGTATTTTGTTTTGAATTGTTGTGGGGGCTATACCGGGCAGTGCTCAGGGCTTACTCCTGGCTCTGTGATCAGGGATTACTCCTGTCAGGGTTTAGCGAACACAACATGGTGCCAGGAGATCAAAGAGGGATCCCACATGCAAGACAAGCACCCTAACAATACTATCTCTCCAGCCCTTCCAGTTTAGGATTTCATCAATTATCAAAATAAACATGTGATTCCCAAAGTACACGCAATCAAGTTTGGTGGGAGGCAAGTTTAAATATCACATAAGGGCTGAGGCACAGTGGGTAGGGCGTTTGCCTTGCAAATGGCTGACCCAGGTTTCACCCCCAGAATCCCATATGGTCCCCCAAGCCTGCCAGGAACGATTTCTGAGTGCAGAGTCAGAAACTTAAGTGGCCCCCAAACAAAACCAAAACTAAATTTAAAAATCACATTAAATCCTCACTAGAATTATGTGGCTCAACTGAAGCTGAGGTGAGGCTGTTTTGGGGCCTAGAATTTTGCTATGGAGTTGTCTCAGAAGAGATGGAGTTATCAGGATTTGCTCTCAAGTGCCTCACAATTCTACAGACTGACTTAGACACTGTGCTGTCAACGGGGACATTTTCACACCACCTGGCTGCTGTAATCAGGGCTGGCACATCAAAAGGTACCAGGGAGTATAGGCCAGAGGCTGGGCACAGGCTGGTTCTGGCCATTTCAGGTATTCATGCATAGAGACAAACAGACCTACTCACTACTGAGGGAATGAAACACAGCAGCACATCACAAGCACACTGATTCCAGACCCTCAGAACAATACCACTTGGGATCATGAGATTATCTAGCCAAAACAAGTGATTAGATTAGATCAAGCCAGCCTTAGGCAAGTGCCCTACCTGTTTTACTATCTGTTCAGCACCTATTCCTTACTTTTAAAAAATCACATCACTTTGACTCTTCATTCTCCAAGGTTGGAAATAACTTCTAGGATGTTACATTTTAATGTATTTAGGTTCAGAATATATATCCTACTACTATATATGGTGCACTGGATCTGGCTGGGGACAAGATTCAGATGGCCTCATCCTTTTAGAACTCTAGAAGTGGAAGGATGAAGAGAGAGCTCAAATTCGGAAGGCTTCCTGGAGGATGTGGCATTTTAACAGCCTTGTGAAGGCAGCTTCCTCCCTTTCTCCCCAAGAGATGAGTTCTAGCACCCCAGTGGAGGTATGATTGACAGCCAACCCTAGACAATGTTTTTTCTCACATACATACCTAATGCAAAATTTAGTTTAAAATCTAGACACAATGAAAGATGGCACACAGAAACCGAAAAATAATTCTGACAGTATGCTATAATCAAAGTTATATGGTTTTATGTTCATTCTCAAAATATGGCTTGTAACTTTGTTGGACTGAACCCTCCTAAAGAACGCTGCCATGGAGGAGGAAGGCTGTATGTGTGTCAAAATTTCTGGATTTCTTCTTCAGACAGAGTTATGATTTGAGGCACATAAACTATTAGGAAAAGGCACAGCAACTTTCAAATGTGAGCTGCATTTCAAGAAAAATGCCAACAGAAAAGGTTATGGACATATTTATAGACTTCCCAGGAGAGCACCGACTTCTTGCTCTGACACAACTAAAGTAAAAGGGTTTGGAGTGTATTTGAGGGGAACCACAGAGTCACAGAGGCATCACTCTGGGGACAGGATTCCTGCTGGCTAACAGGGAGGGCTTGTATAAAGTGACACTCTGGCCATCTTTAATGATGGTTCTAGCAAGGATTGTCAATGAATGGGGCCATCGATGAAAGGCTGATGTAGAACTTGGCTCTGCCAGGATCAGGTTGCCAACAGCCTGCATTGACTAAGAAATCTTGGCATCCCTAAAGCTGGGGCCCACTCTCATTGTGCATTCCTAATGCAAGGCAATATGGGGTCAGGGCAATACCCATAGACCTCTGCTAATCTCTAAAGGTTTAACCTAGACCCAGGGCGGCTCCCATTCATGGGAGCAAAAGAATAAGGAAATGGCTCCTCCCAAGGTTCTAGAAAGCAGATCAGTCCACAGTGCTCAAGGGAAGTCACCAGGAATGAAGAGGAATGAGGGAGGAAGGTACCAGGCTTGTCTCTTATAGATGTGCTCTGACATTTGTGATGGTAAGAAGGCTTATTCCTGATGTTGCTTGGGGGATCATTTGGGGTTCCAAAGACCAAACCCATCTCAGTGGCATGCAAGGCAAGCTTCTTCTGACCTGATGTACTATCTCTCTGACTCCTAAACTAGCGCTTTTGATCAAAGTTTCTTGCTAGTTTGCCACGTGCATAAAAAGGTTGAAAGCTAATGTTTTAAAATAATTCAAAAATAAGAAAACTAGAAGGAACTATTAATACACCTGTGGCAAAATCTCAGTAAAATCTAGATAATGGGGCCATATTAATGTGTACACTGAATTGTTTGACTTTTTAAAAAAGTGAATCTGTGGTGAAACTGACTTCACTTTGACATGAAAAGTTCATTTCACATATAAATACATATTTGTTCAGTTTTGAAATCCTTCAGAAACTCCCCAGTGAGAAATGCATTTGAATCTGCATGGCTTCCCCATCCTTAGCTCAGAAGCAAAAGCCTATGTTGCATGAGCATCACAACTACAGTCAACACCCCAACTAAAGTGTCTACCATCTTCTCTCACTCACCACCAAGCAGGTGATCCCAGGCAGGAGTCTGCAAATACAACAGGAGAGTGGAACAGAGGAGGAAGTGCTATAGGCCTTGCTTGGGCCTGGCCTGCAGAAGGTTTGAGCCAGAGCACTGCCCTTAGCACCTCCAGGAGAGGCTCCCCCCCCAAACAAATATCCAGAAAACCTAAATGAGTAAGCACCACAATGAAGAGGGTGATCCCTGTCAGGGCTATATGCAACTCATTCAGTGTGGATCCCAGTCAGGGTAACATGACCACAAAGCTGAGATACAAGGAATTTTAAAATGGAAAATGAGTTAAAGGACAGAAATACGATTTGGGGAATCCTGCAAGGAAGGAAGGAAGGAGGGAGGAGGGAGGGAAGGGAGTGAAGGCATGGAGGAAGGAAGGAAGGAAGGAAGGAAGGAAGGAAGGAAGGAAGGAAGGAAGGAAGGAAGGAAGGAAGGAAGGAAGGAAGGAAGGAAGGAAGGAAGGAAGGAAGGAAGGAAGGAAGGAAGGAAGGAGGGAAGGAGGGAAGGAAGGAAGGAGGAAGGAGGGAAGGAGGGAAGGAGGGAAGGAGGGAAGGAAGGAAGGAAGGAAGGAAGGAAGGAAGGAAGGAAGGAAGGAAGGAAGGAAGGAAGGAAGGAAGGAAGGAAGGAAGGAAAGGAGGCAAGGAGGGAAGTAAGGAAAGGGGAGGGAAGGAAGGAAAGGGGAGGGAAGGGTGACGATAATTTCGAAAACTTTCATATGCACAAATCTCAAAATATACTCCTTGGAACAGACTTTTTCAGCATTGCTGGGTTACTAGTTAGAAGCAAACTTCTGAGATGCTCCAAGGCCCACAAAAATGAGAAAGCCCAGGGGTGGCATAACCAAGCCACCTGAGTGGCCTCAAGTCTTCCAGATAGTCCAGAAGTGTGGTGGGAGGTTGAACCCCTTGCTGATGGTCTGCGAGTCCAAAAATAACTCCCAGAAAGATAAATTAAATCCCATTTCCACCCCCCTTTTAGGGGAGACCTTGGTAATAATAGCCGGAGTAAATAATCAACAAAGGCAAAAGATTAGGGGACCAAAGGTTCAGCAAAAAGAGTTTTTTTGTCAGTTGCAGCCAGCTCCAAAAAGCAAACTGATCAAGCCATCAGCTCTGGCTAAAAGCCCCTTACGCCTCCCCAACAAGATATTTTATTCTTTCCTTAATCGCCCCCACCTGGAAGATCCAGGTGGGATGACAGGCAAAAACAATATTACAAAAAATACACAACACTGAAGCAGGTTGGATAGATTCTGAAAACCATTCTTGAGGGACTCCTAAAAAGGCTGTACTGTTTGGACAATTTTCTAATTCTTGGGAACTTACTTTTTTTCTTTTGAAATCCCATATATATATATATATATATATCCACATAGCCCCAAGACTTTAGAAACCTTCACACGAAGGGGAAGATCTTTCAGACCCTGTAATCTACAGTGTTCCCTAATTCTAGCTACTGTTGTTGAACCAAGAATTTATATGGGACCTGTTTATTGGATCAATCCCCAGAGATCCCAGCCCATCTGACAGTGTGTGTGTGCTTATGTTATGCTAGCCCTTCTCACAGAAGGCAGCACGCATTTGGCATGGAACCACTGCCAACCAGGAACCAGAAAGAACAGAGTGTCTTTGAGAAGCTGTTGAACAAGTTAGCTCAGCTGGTAACATTGGCACAAAATCAGGGTTCAAAGCCGACTTAGATCAGATACAGCCCAAACTTCCTCCACCAGGGTTAGTCCTGTTCACCAGGATGGAGGGAGGAGAGGTCAGGAAGTCCATGACCAGGAGGGCAGTGAGCCCAAACTTAGGTTCACAATGCTGCCCCCAGCATGAGCATGATCCCAAGCATGAGCTAAGTCGCAGAGGAAATTATACCTGGCCACAAACAGACTTGACTCCATCCTAGCCCAGGACTGAGTTCCCCAGAGGTGCGAGGCCCATGCACCTGTCCAGAAACCTGGGTGCCAAAACCATCTTCCTCAGCAGTAGTACCAGAATCATCTGGAAGGCTGGTTCTGCATACACTGTCCAACAGACAGCCCAGAGTCTGGGAGCCTCAGGAGGATTCATACATCCAGCCACCATGCAGGACAGCAAGGCGCTGGTCCCCAGACCATGTCCTTGAAAACCGTTAGTTAGTCTATCTGGCTCGAACCTCTACCTCATTCAAGGGTGTCAATGGCAGGGTCCTCAACACCCAAGAACCTGTCTGTCTATGGAGCCCCCTGTAACCCTTTAACAGGATGTTCCAATTGTTATGGGGTTAACTCATATACATGAGTGGGGTCAACAGGTAGGAGGGGGACCACAGGAGGAAAAGATGGTGGAAGCGTTCGGCAAACACCTTTGAGCGTCCATGGCTCTCAAAGTTGACTGCATCCTAGCATCATTAGAATGGACTCAAACCCACCAACATCTAGACCCACCTAGAGACCATCGTGAGGTGATTGTCATGGCTGTGGTACTAGCAGGAGTCTGAGAAAGAGGTTATAGAACCAGAAACACCTCCAGAAAAGTCTGGGAAGGGAGTGGGGAAAGAGGAGTGAGAAGGGGGTAGGGGAGAAGGACAGAAGAAAAAAGTAAAGAGTAGAGGTGTGGAGAGAGGGGGTACAGAGGGCTAGGGAGCAGGGGAGAAGGGCAGAGGGGGACACAAGCACCTCTGCCTCACCTGCAGAGCCCCCCTCCCAAGCCCTCCCAGCAGGCTGTCTGTCTGTCTGTAGGCCGCTGGGATGGGAATGACAGCTGCTTGTCAGGCTGCATAAGAGAGGCTTCACTCTCAGCGGTAACTAGCGCAAGACTTCCAAGCTGTCACTCTGGGGTGTCAGCACCAGGCGCAGTTCAAAGCTGTGCTCTGACACGAACCAGGCAGCGCTGTGACTGTCATTGCTGCAGACGCCTCTGTGCCGACACCCATGGCAGCCGCACGGCACCCGGGGTTTGTTCCACCCAATTATTTGTTTGTCGCCTGGAAGCCCGGGTGTCGAGCAGGTACTGGAAGGTATTTTTGGCCTCTACACAGGCAGACGCATAATGAGGCCCTCCGGTGCAGGTCTGTGTTGTCAGTTAGGTGCTAGGCTGATGTGCAGACGAGCCTGAGCAGCAATTAGGGGATTTGAATAAGATAAGATGCCTGGCAGGAGGCTGAGGAGGCCCCCCAAAAGTCGCCCTAACTTTTAAAGTCACAAAAGCCTCTGAGTAGGCAGTTCTCAAGTTTGTGCCACAGTCAGCACAGGCAGGGCTAGGAGCTCTGATCTTGCTCAGAAGGCTGCTCTGAGGCATAAGGCCCTGGCCAAAGGGGTGATGGGCCAGTGGGGGCAAATATCAGCTTCCCATAAGATGTAAAGCAGAGGTTGCCTGTTAATTCAGCAGTTTCTCTTCCCCAGGAAAGAGGCCTCAAAGTGGGAACCTGATATCTCAGAAGAGACCACTGACCAGGCAATGTGGCCCCTATAGCCAGTTGTAAATGCATATACACAGAATTTTGTTTCTGGTCCCCCAAACTTTGGCTGTAGCACACAGCAGTGGCCCGACATCTAATCCAGGACTCAGTATCTAGGTGTTGAGGATCCCCTGATGTGCTTCCTTCATCCATGACCCATCTCAGCAAGGGAGAGAGAGACAGTCCCAACAGACCAAATTCCCCTGAACAAGCCGCAATTGGTTGAGAAACAAAATGTACCTAGTTCCTTCTTAAATGCATTCATAGTATAAGACTCCACTACTTTGGGAGGAAATGTATTCCTCTGGGGAAACACTGCCCTTTTTCCTAACTCCAAACCATGCTTTTTTTCCTTTAACAGGCATAAGGAGGGGAATAAAGCTAAAAATGCAGCAAACAGCAAATCTGGTATTGAGAGAATGCCGTCAAAATTATCCTCAAAAGTCGGAAGCAAGAGTGCTTTGATTAGGAAGGCCTAGGTAACCTTCCAAAAAGACTTCTAAGTTCTCTGGCAGCTATAGACAAAGATGAGGGGGTGACTTCCTCCAATGATCTAGAATGGATTGTTCAAGTCTCATGTCAAGTCTATTAGGTAAAACGAGTCTCTCCACAAAAAAGAACAAGTAGCCTATAGTTCACCTCTCCCTAGATACTCTAAGGCAGGATTTGTTCCAGGCACCTGTGTCTAACTAGCAGCCATGGAGGAAATAGCCAGATGTTCCTCTGGAGATGTCAAGGGAAATGCAAAGGAACCAGCACCCAAACCCTTTGATCAGTGTAGCTTCCTATACCTTTACTGTGCAGAAAACACCTGCTAAAGAAGAATCAACACTGTTACTTTTTATTTTAGAATGTAGAAAAGTTTATGGAAAAGTAAAGGAGAAGCAAAAGGAACTCTTCAGGTGGGGAGGGACTTAGTATAGGATTCAACAGTTACTCCTACTCTGTAAGTTAAAGCCAAATAGCAAACAATTAAAAGAGGCAGCTCCATCAGCCCTGATCCCTCATGGATAAGGTCTTTTCTACCTAAGGAGACTATATCTTCTGCAGGGCAAAAGCAGAAGACAGTTGCTGCTGACATGCACAGCCTTGAGTCCCAGCATGTGCTACCACACTCTCAACTCTCAGGAAAAGATATGACCCCTGGCACAGGATCCAGAAAGAATCTAGAACACTCCAAAGCAAACTATGGACAATGAAACCTTAGAGTATATTCAACGTTCTCACATGACCAACAAGAATACCAAGTGGATGTCACTATACATGGTGACAAGGAGCCCAGCCAGACCTAGCCCAGATCTTCTATGACTAAGAGCTGTGCATCTACCTCTTCCAATTTGGAAACAGTTAGAAGATATAAGTGTGGACAGAGCCTGCACCACACATGATGAGGCCAAAGTTCAATCCTTTCAATGGCACCTCCCCAACCCCACCAAAAACCTCGCCAGGTGCTCCCTCTCAAGCACCAAGCTGGAATTAAACCCTCAGTCTGCTGAACATATTGTAAAAATGACAAAGAAAAACCCTAACTGAGGAATCATGAAGAGACCCCAGTGTTGAACAGGTCACAGGACTCTACACTGCCCACCAAACCTCAGCCACAGCTTAAGCAACTAATTTAACAAAACTGCAAAGGAGGGCAGTGAAGAGTATCTGTTAGCAAAAACCAGAAGATGGCACGTTGGTGCCCACAGGAGCCTTTCTTCCTGCAAGGGGGATGCCAATGCTGCGTTCTGAACTCTGCTGACTTTTCAGGGCTCAGATCAGTTCTTCCTCCAAGCCACTTTAATGTCATCAGCAAGTGGCTTCTTTCTCATAACCTCTTCAGAAAAAAATCTTTTAGTTTGGGAAGGATGTGGCTCAGCAGCAAAGTACTGCCTTGCATTCAGGTAACCCGAGTTGGATCTCCAGCACCACGAAATCAAAAGAAAGCAAACCCTCTTTCCAATTTTAAATGTTTAAACTCTTTATCTCCTGTGACATGTCTCATGCTGGTCTTGTTTTCCTCTGGGTCTTGGGCCTATAACACAGCCAACATGTAAACTGTTGGCCACTGAATGGGAGGGTGACAACATGGTGCCCATTTCTGGTCCTGAAGGACAGACAAGGAGGCAGCTTGCTTCAGAGCTGACAGATCTGAGCAAATTGGTCTTTCATGGACCCCAGTGACTTAGCAGATGAGTCCTGGAAGAGACCAGCAGACAGTTCATACTCAGAAAAGCCAATCAAGACAAGAGGTGGCATGGCTGGGCTTGCAGCAAAGAGTTTTCCTATGGAGAAACCTTCCTGGCTACAGACGGATAATGAGAAAATGATGTCATCTTGGCTAAAATTAGGTTTTAGTGTTACTCTGCTGAGAGATGTGAAAGGTGATAGATAAGAGGGGAAAATGTTTTCCAAGTGGCTTTTAAAGGCAACCAAATATAACCGCCTCCCACATCAGTCTATTAACAGGCACACTTGAGACATTTCCCTCTTCAAAAGGACTCTCAGAGAAAGCGATGATGCTCTCAACCTCCTCCTCTACGAGACAAGGTTTCTGAGGGTCAGAGATGCTTGCCACGGAACCTCCTGCTGAGAAGAGGCCGCTGTATGCCAGGATCACGGCTGACATCAGTCCCACAGGGAATGCCTGGCTGGAAAACCCTAAGTTACTTCTAAAGAAAAGATCAGCCCTGCACAGGGACAAGTGCAGCCCAGAGAGCAGAAACATGAGAAATGTGGCCACAGGAGAGGTAACCCCAGAGGCCTGATGTTGGGGCCCAACTGCAGTGCAGGGACCTTGGTGACTCAGGCTGCATCGACTCAGAGAGAGCAAGTGCTAGCAAGCCTTAGGGGAGACCCTTCAGCAATAATGGAAAGGCCCTCTCCGCCTCTGGGGACCACAGAATTCTGGGAGAGGTGGTGAAGACTCATTTGGACCTGAGAAGGTGGGAAACTCCCCATCCCAGTGGCAGTGGGAATTTTCGGAGGCAGTCTTTGTTTTTCTTTCTCTCCATATTTTTCTCCCATAAAGAGAGGAGCAAAAATGGGAACCCTAAGGCTACACTCTGCCTTCAAAAGCTTCTGCAGCAGATGGATAGACCAGACCCTGTTACTTGATAAAGAGAGGCAACAGCAGCTTTTCTGGACCACCAGCTATGACAGGCCGTTATGTGTTGCACTGCTGGATACCCAGAAAAAGTTTGCAATAGAAAAGCCCCAAGACATGGAACAATCCCACACTCTACCCCCAAAGAACACACACCTCTCAGCTCTCTGGTTCAGCAGACACTAAGGGAGGGATTGTGTGTGTTTTACTGCCAAAACTTTTCTGCTCTGACTGAAAGTTCTCCACAAACCACCCAGGTGGCCTGCCAGCTGCTCTGTACCCTCCTCCCACTACCAGTTTATTGAGTTGGCTTGAAATGCCCTCTAAGACGGGACCCAGAGGAACTGCCATTTACAGCCAGCTTTCCACCTGGAGAGAAGTAAACCTCCATACACCCATATGTGGGTCACCTACCTAACTAGGCCTAAGAATACACTCCCTGAGTCAGATCAGGCAGCTCGGTGAATGGCTGGAAGTTTGCAGAGCTGGGGGTGGGAGTCTCTGAACCTACCAAACACATCTTCCATGGAGCAAAGTTTCCACTTTTACAAGGAGATAAAACACGTTGGTGACTGTCCTGCACTAAACCAGACAGCTAGAACGTTTGGGCACAGAATTAAGTCACGGCTACATTGGCTCCACCATGGGTTCCGGAATAAATTGGCAAAACTGAACAGTGAGGAGATGACCTGAGTGGCAATCAATCATTTCTCCACTGAAGTTTCCGACATCTCATCCAATAGAGTCACTCGCATCAGATTTCAGCAAAACGCTCCCTCAGACTGTGCGTTGCTGGGCTTTCAGAGTAATTGAGACAAATTTTGTTAAATAAATCCCAGGCATGAGTGTATTTGACTTATGCACAGGAAAAGAAACAATTCTTGTGTAAGCTACAAAACAATAGAGTTTTATCTTATCTGAGAAACTTATTGCTGCTTGCCTGTGTGTGTTTTACTGCCAAAATAAAATAAATTGAATCAGCTCACACATGATAACATGCTCTTTCCTAACTCATACTAATTGCTTGGCTAATTGATGTTTGTTGAACTTTCTCCATTTCATTGAGTGATTAGGTACAAAGCTAACAGTTGACATCTGTAGGCGCTTAACTGGCGTCTGTAATTACTGTTAATGTTAAATAATTGTTAGTTAATTGGAGTGGTAACTGACTGAATGGAATCCAGATTGCAAAGCAAAAAGAGACCTAGTTAAATAAACATACATTTTCAGAGAAAACAACATTTTTCTGCTGGTGTCAGAAACTAGAAATAATCCAGAGGCTGTGGGCCAGCCCCAGGCATCCTCAGGGCAGGAAAGTCCCTGCCTGAGGCCAGCCCCACCAGAGAAAGTGTTAGCAGTGAGGAGGCCCTGGGTCATTGAACTGCACATTAAAGACTCTCCAGAACAGATGAGATGTTTTTATTCCAGCTTCCTAATATGAGCATGTGCTGCTTTCTGAGACAACCAAACAGGGCCTTGTTGGTGAACAAGACACTAATCCAGGGCTTGAGAGCCCTGCTGTTTTGTTGGCTTGCTCCTGAGAAGGGTGCCCTATGGAGAGGACTAAAGTCCAGGGAGGGCACCCCCTCCTGGTGAGTTTGCAAAGCAGCAAAAGGATGTTTGGTCCAACAAGAAAGGGACCTGCTCCTTGAATCTGCTCCAGCATGGAAGTTTACCACCCCAGCACTGAGGCTCTAGCCTGCCTTCTACTCACTCCGTCAACTGGTACCACTGTTGGAACTGGACCAAAGTCATCTTCAGGATCAACTGGAATACTCAGGGCAAGGTCCACCCCATTTCCCAAGACCTCAGGGGAAAAGGTCTGCAAGAACCCAGTATTGGACTCACACACACACATATATCCCTGACCAAGACAGGTGGAGGGAAACAATGCCCAGCCCCTCAGTAAAAGGAGGCATCTCTGAGGATTCACAGGGAGCAATTCCATTTACAAATTTTGTTGGGAAGTGTCCAGACTGCTATAGGAAGGTCCATTTCCAAAACAAAAACAGCTGGTTGATGCTACCTGCGCTGTAGGGCAGGGGAGGGAATATAGAGCAGTCAAAGCCTTAGTCTCTCATCCACCTTCATAAGGCTTCAGTGGCCCACAGGTGGTTCTACATACTTCTACCTCCTCCCAAAACTGCACCAAAAATGTTCCAAGAGAGAAAACAAAGAGCAAGTGCTCCAACTTTCTCTTCTCTGGGATTTAAGACCTTTACAAAGATACAGTTGGCTCAGTTTCCTATTCCTGCACATGGGAACATACTTTATGTGATATCTCTTTTTTAAAAGCCCAGAATTGTAAAAGTGGTCTCCATATGTTCTTTATGAAGAAATTTTAACTCTATGCCCACTCAAAAAAGAGACAGAATACAATTCCACAATTCTGTCTTCAAATCACATGGTATGATAGCCAGAGCCATAGCAAAGTGAGTTACCTTGCAGAACTCTGACTTATCTTCAATCTCCAGAACCTCTATCATCCCCTGAGTGTCGCCAAGAGTGATCCCTGAGCAGAGCCAACACTAAGCTCTGGAGGGGCCTGAACTATAGTGCAGCAGGGAAGGCACTTGACTTATAAGCAGCTGACCCAGGCTCCATCCCCAGTATCCCATATGATCTCCCAAGCACCACCAGGCGTGATCTTCGAGCACCATCAGGAGTGATCCTTGGGAGCAGAACTATAAGTAAGCCCTGATCACTGCTGGGTGTGAGCCAGCAAAAAGTCACAATATGGGTCAGAGAGGTAGTACAGCAAGTAGGTCCTCTGCACACACAGAGTGTGCCTGGGGTACTGCCATGATAGATTCCCAAGCAAAGTACAAGGAGTAAGGATTTGCCACAGGTCCACCCCAGGTTCAATCACCTGCACCACAAGGCTTCCAAAGAATCACAGGTGTGGTCCCCAGGAGATCCTGGACACTGCCAGAGTGGGCCCTGACACCTTGAGCCTAACTGGCATCACACTCCTGAGCCCTAGCACTGAACTAATGACCTGGCTGACTCAGCATCTCTGGGAGTGGTCTGAGGCCCCCTGAGCACTGCCTGAGAGAACCAAAGCATATTCAGTACTCTTTCTTTTAAAGATAGGGAAAAATATTCTTCCCCTGTTCTTTGTTTTTGTTTTTTGTTTTTTGGAGGGGACCAGACCTAGTAGTGCTCAGAGCTTATTTCTGAGCACTGCGCTGAGGGATTAATCTTGGCCAGGTCGAAAAGTCATAGGAGTACCAGAGATTGAACCCAGGTTGGTTGTGCAAGGCAAGCAAGAGCCTTACCTGCTGTATACTCCATCAGTCCCCAAAAGGGACTTTTCTTAAAAGTCAGTATCGGCCTTATCTATTATAGCTCTTACCTATTCTGTCACAAAGTCGCAGAATCTCCCCTTTATCTCTAAACCTAAAAGTGAGTGTGTGGGTGCCCAACCCCGACCCTGACCACACTTTGCATCACTTCCTGATTACTTACTTCCCATCTTCACCTCAATTATTCTCAATCTTTCAACACTACTGCTACGAGCACTGTCAAAGTTGCCTAAAAGTCCCTTGGAAGTAAAGACTCGAAATTCCTGTGTCACACTGAAGTGCTCAGGGTGAGCCTCAAGAAGAAATTGGATGCATCCCCCATACCCAGTAGGGCCTGGCTAGAGTTCCAATTGGTGCCTTCGGTTTGGAGGATCCAAAAGGGGCTCTAAACTATAGTATGAGACAAAGGTGAAGGAAGGTAAGAGAAGTGATGGAAAAGCAAAGAGTGAAAATGTCCCTTGTGGCACCGCTTGGCTGCAGCTTGCCTTGGGAAAAAGCCAAGGGTAAAAATGCCCCTTGGCCATCTCTTGGTTGCAGCTTGCCTTGGCTATAGCAAGAATCCTTGAAATCAGGGCCAAGGCAAGACGGTGGATCAAGGCCATTCCTTCTCCAGCCCAGAACTACTCCCTCAGGGCCAGTAGGTGACAAGCAGGTTCTGCAGGGCCTCAGAGGTCTCTTCCTTTCATCTTTTCCTTCCTCCTCAGCTAGCTAAACTTTGGAGCACTGCAGAGTTTAAAGGAGACAAGCTACTGTGATTGGAAGGTTATGCACACAAGTCTTCACTTTCTGCCTTTCAGCTGCTCACTAGAGGGATGAAGGAACTATATCCTGGCTTGCCTGGGGGCAAGAAAGAGGGAAATAGCCTGGCACTCTGCTGACCTAACTTGAATCCCAGCCATTCCTTATGACGTCAAAATCCTGTCAGGAGTGATCCCTCTGTAAGATCTCTCTGTAAGAAGTAAGACCACTGGAGGTGGCCCAAAGACCAAAATGCAAAAGCAAAAAGAAACAGATAAGAATAAGTCCTCCAGATGTAGGAGAACAAATCCCTCTGCTCCCACAGCAGTCAACCAACCAAAGAGGGACAAGAAGTTAGTCTCTTCGGGCTGGAGAAGTGGTGCTAGAGGTAAGGTGTCCTGCCTTGCAAGCGCTAGCCAAGAAAGGACCGCGGTTTCGATCCCCTGGCGTCCCATATGTTCCCCCCAAGCCAGGGGGCATTTTCTTTTTGTTTGTTTTTTTTTTTTTTTTTTTTGGTGTTTGGGCCACACCCGGCAGCGCTCAGGGGTTACTCCTGGCACTATGCTCAGAAATGTCTCCTGGCAGGCTCGGGGGACCATATGGAATGCCGGGATTCGAACCACCAACCTTCTGCATGCAAGGAGTGTTTACTCCACCTCCATTGCTATCTCTACCGGGCATTTCTGAGCACTTAGCCAGGAGTAACCCCTGAGCGTCAAATGGGTGTGGTCCAAAAAAACAAAAAAAAAGAAAAATATGTGTGTGTGTGTGTGTGTGTGTGTGTGTGAGAGAGAGAGAGAGAGAGAGAGAGAGAGAGAGAGAGAGAGATTGGGAAAATTAATTTTTTTCCTTTGGCAGATGGTTGAGTTACAAAGACAGAAGGATTCATAAAATTCACATGACTCTCCAGTAAACACTTAAACACATCGAGATTAAGGAAGGCAACCATGGCCTTGATTAAAGTTAAATAATTTTTCACTTCTAAAACATAAGCCTTGTCATTTGCGGGCTCATGTTCCCACCCTCTTTGGACATGCTCTGCGCTCACGGGCATGTCCTGTGTGCTTGCAAGCACAAGGCTAGTGCCTGATTTGTGTTTAAAATGGGAAATAAAGGCGCTCAGAAGGAGGCAACAACAATTCCTAACACCTAAACATAAAAGTAGCAGGAGTTCTAGATTAAATCAGATAAGCTATCAAGCCTCGAGAAATAAAATCAGAAAAACCAAAAAGGCAAAAGTGATAGATAAAGGCCTTATCTACTCCAAATCAGTCCCTCCTATTATGGATCTCAATGTTTCACACCCCAACCGAGAAGCCCAAGGTCACATCTTTCCCATGATTGAATACCCAGACCTAAAGCAGCTAAGGACAAATTCAAGCTCAGAAACAAGCAGATAAGGGCTTGAACCATGGTCCCTGCTGCTTTTGCCCTGCAGGATCCCCAGATGGCACACAGCCCAACATCAGAGCTGCCCCCGACCCCCGCCCTGCTATAATCAGCTGGTGAGATTAGCACTGCCCTCCCACAGTGAAATTTCATGGACCAAATCTGCCCACTGCCGGGCTCAGCCGCATAATCTCACCAGCAGCTTAAAAGCCACACTCAGGGAAGGCCAGAACACTGTGGGACTCCTGCGAGGAGAGGTGACCTGCAGCTTCAAACATCTGGGGGGTGGAGGGAGGAAGATACACATGTAAACTACTTACACTCCAGTTTCACCACTCAAGAAGCCAAGCTTTGAAGATTTTTCCCAGTGGCTTTTGCTACCTGGTGTAAATCTGTCCTTTCTCACAGTGCTTTTTTATTGCTTTTGGCTAAGAAGGGAGAGCTCTGAGCTGCAAGGCAGGCGGGCTACTTTTCAGGAGAACTTGAACTTGACGTGTGCAAGAATGAAGGCGGACAGTTCCTTGAAGGCCTTGTCAACCTTCTAGCTAGGAAGCAAGTAACAACACCCCCAAAACCACAGATAGAAGCTCTAGATCTTGAAGCAGTATTGACATGATCACTACACAAAGAAGCTCTTTTTGAAGTTGTTTTCCTGATATTTTAGCAGTCTGAATACAAATCCCCTTAACAAAACTGTCCCCAAGTGCCTCCATCCACCCCAATCTCTTTCTCCGGAGGGAAGAGGCCGAGGAGAGTAGGAACCAGGCCATCCTATTTGGAAGCACCTGGATTTTGCATAGATTCTGACTCTTGTCATTCATGTTACCAGCAGGAATTAGCATAAGGCATTAAGGGGGAGCTCAGGGAGAAAAGAAAGGGCCATTTTGATGGAAATAAGGGGCAAAAGAATAATCTGCCATCAACTAAAATGCTTATTTGGTGTATGGTTTCCCAAGCAAAGCTTCCAAAAGCCTATGTTGATTTTTCGTATACACAAAGAAACGCTTAATCCTTTCAAGGCAACTAAATCACCCCAGAAAAGCAGCACTGAAGAAAGGCACCCAGTGGGGGGAGGGACTATTCACAACAAATAGATGCCACAAATCACACAGTGTGAGTAAACAAAAATAAGCATGTGGGAAATGTCTGATTGGGAAGGGAAGATGGGGAGGTGGGTCAGGCAATGCTGGGAATTGGGGAAACGGGGGTCCCTTACTGTCTTCATCTGATCAGTGAAGCGCCTTCTGACCCAGTGAGGCCTGGACACAGGTCCCCAGGCCAATAGGAATGGAGATCTGAGGGGCACATCCACAGAATGAAGAATCCTTGTCCCAAAGCAAACCAAAGACAGTCACACTTCTGTCAGGCAAAACCTTCCTTCAGTGGCCTTTCCCTTGGGTGATTGTCCGAATTCCTTGTCTCATCCAGAAATTCCCCTCAAGCCAGTCTTCTCTTGCCTCACCCCAACAGTCACTGAGCTTCATACAAGAGCGCTGTCTGCGATGAAATGCACAGATCTCTTTCAGTGGGCTTTTAGCATAATGGAGAGTGAATTTATATAAACTTTCGTTCCATCAAAATAAATGATGAAATATAAAACTGGAAGTATTCGGTTATGCAATAAAAAAGATGAAATTCAATATGACAACAATTCTGGGGGCACCAGCAATCACATAAGCACCTACACCTCAAGGGAGCGCTAAACAGAAGGGATGATTTAAAACTGTCATCGGATCAAATTCCCAAAGAACCTGGGAGCTCAAAATAACTACACTTGAAAATGTGTTCTTACTACACCAGCTAGCAAAAATTCTAGCCAGCAGGCAAGGACAGAATGGGGTATGGTTTTGGATTTCCTTTTAAGAAGGCTCTGTTCTGTTCAAGTGTTACTCAGTATCTCTCAAGCTAGCATGAGATCAGCACAGAAAACAGTCTTGTTATTTAGGAATTATCATGACTGGTGCAATTGGATAGAGGGAGGCATCAAACAGTTTTACACAATCAATTTTTTTTTCAAATGATAAGCTTGTGAAGTCACTAATTAGAAACCCCTATCAATGTCACTATTTGCAATAAAACGGTTACAAACAAAACTGCCCAGAAACATAGGTATTAGAGAGTTTTTCCCTTCATGTTCTGCTGTATCATTGCCTCTCTTAATCTGTAATTGCACTTAGAAAGAAATTAATGGAGAGCACATATTTAAATTCTGCCCTCTAGCTCATTTATTAACTTTACAGAAAGCCCGTAGCTTGTTTACGATTATCATAATACCACGATTACAAAAACACCGGAGCTCGTTATTCATAGACTGCAGGGGGGAAAAATATCCACTATTTATCGTTTTTTCCAACTACTGACAGCTGACCAGTAACAATAAAGTCATCACATTTTGAGAACTGCTTGCATTTCTTCTCCTACGTTAAAGTAAAGCCACACAGATAAACATTGATTTGTTGATCAATTCCATTCTCCAAATTTCCATGTATTTTTGTAAAATAAATTGGTTTTCATCCCTAAGAATGTAAAGATATTGTCTCAACACAAACACACAGAATCTAAACAGTAGGTCCAGAACAACAAGAGAAAGGCCTTTTTTGGGTTTGGTTTTTTTTTTTTTTTCTTCCAGTGACAGGAATATAAAAGCAAGCCCTGTGCTCAGAATTCAGGAGCCTTACCTTTGTTTACAATAACAGTATTGAAGAGTTTCTCAGAGCTGGCATCTGAGGCCTAAAAAACAAAAAAGGGGAAAAAGTGTTACTGCCATTCATGCTGTCATCACCATCATTATTACTATTATCTGAAATCAATATACTAGAGCCCAGAAACACCAGCCGGAAAGCAGTTCCCCTGACCTCCAGAAGGTGGTGCTAACTGACTGCAGGCGGGAGAACTGCAGTGCAGCTATTTGCTGGAAGGAAAATCTGATTTTAAAAATGTGTCCTTATTAGACATATTATCTTTGCAAAACATATTTCCACAAAATAATATACAAAGCCGTTCAGCTCATCCACATAATGATTTTGCAATTTTCCTGACAGATCATTCTTCTGGAAATGGTACCTCTTTTTTCCTGCTATTTTGCAAACATACTACCAATGTTCCTATTTCCTTTTCACAAATCAGAAATGCCTATTATTTAACACTAAGCTTTTCCTCACGAAAAAGTGTTCACTAGCAATTCCTGAAATTAATATTTCAAGGCTCGTCTGCTACCCCTAGATCTGTCTAAGGGAACTAGGCCGACTGGCCAGCCGGCACGAGTCAACCCATCCTTGCACAAACATGACTTCCTGTCCTTTTTCTAGGGATCATGTCTGCTCATTATTACACCTCGGCTTGAGAAAAATGACATAAGGCTGTTTAAACAGCGAGGGCAAAGACAATTTAAATTGAATCTTCTGGAAAATAAACTTGAAGTCATGTTGAGGGGAAAGATGCATAATGCTCTAGCATTGAAGAGTATTTCTGAGCTTGTAAAATCAAATGAAAAATTGAGGGACAGCCCCCCCTGCCCACAGCATGACTTGAAGATTTTAGCTGCAGTTCAAGTTATCAAGCTGTATGTAAACTGTTTTTGCTACACACACCTTTAAAAAGAAATCACTTATCTTTTGTTAGACAGAGGTGCAATGTCTTGATAATGCAAAGCATATAATAATGAGATGAATACAGAAGAACAAAATATAAGAGTGGGGATTCTGAATACAGTCTATTCTAACTCTGGGGCTGGTTTCTAGGGACAAAGAAGATAGCCTGGCATGTGATATACAAAATATGTAATGATCAACTGCTATCTGTGGACACATTCCAGTTCTCAAGGCAATTGGTATAACAGAAAGACAAGGAATTTTTATGACTATTCTCCCTTTTATTTCCATTTTAATCTTCCTACTGAATGGGGGGTTTACAAGATTATCAGATTAGCCAAATAACGTCCATAAGTGCCAAACAAGTGTCAAACTGTGTATACTTACACATAAACAGGTTCAAATAAATCAAAGATTTTTCCTTTTATTTTACACAAATAAAAGACTATGCTGAGGGCCTGCCTGGTATCTTAAATGCAACTAACTAGATTTTTATAGCACATTTTTATTAAAAAAAAAAAACCAACCCCCCAAAAAAAGTTGCATGGAGGGGAAATGATGTTAAGCAGACCAAGAACATAGAGCTCTAACAAGCTTATAGGAACAGTGTAAATTCTTCCAGCACATCAAGTGAGTTATTGTGGAATGGATTTCTTAACTAAAATCTCAGAGACGGGAGTATTTCACTATTTTTCATGAGTGAAAACCTCAGTTCAATTTGCAATGGTCGTAGTAAATTCACGCTCAAGAATATTAGCTCCAGTTGACAATTTGTTAAAGGGGGGGAAAAAAGTCTCTTAAAGTCATTTTTACCAAACTGAAAGAACCCCCACAAATCGGGGCATTACCTATTTGTCGTCTAAAAGGCCCAAAGAAATAGGGTAAAATAAAAGCCCGCATAAGTAAATGACAAAACCCAAATCCATAATGCATGGGAAAGGAAAAGAAATGCTTTTGATTCTGTTTTCATTTGTGCTTCGGTCTATGCAGAGAGAGTTTGCAGGTGCCCAGGCGGTTGCCACATTTATGGGTGCAAGCACATCCCAAACAAACTTTGAGGGTGCCAACCAGAAAGGGAATCGGGAAAAGTCTGTAGGACATTTAGAAGGCCCTCCAAGATGCCTTCTAAAAGCAAGCTTTGTCAGTCTCTGATTCTTCTTGCTCTGTATCACAAAGCCTGAAATAGATGATGCTTTCTTTCATGCTGCCAGGGGCAAAGGGTGTCTTTAAAAAGGCCTCCATAGAAAAATACCCGACGAAATAGAACGCAACGAGGAATCTAAGGATTCCAGTTCCCTTTTTCTATCCTAGACCAACCCCAAAAGTCAGAAAAGAGCTTCTCCAAAGTCTCCCGTGAGAACTACCGAAAAATCCTCGCCCTTCACGAACTTTTCCATATTCTACTTTTGCTTTTAAGGCATCTGTTCAAAAATACTTGACTCCTTGGGTTTGAAACGTTGGGATGTTTTCTATTTCAGTGCTTTGAGAAAAGTCTGCAATTCTCCTGGCTGCTTTTTTTTTTTAAACCAGCAACGCCTAATGGAAACCTGGTGAGCCGCGAGTGTGCAGAGAGAGAGAAAGAAAGAGAGAGAGAGAGAGAGAGAGAGAGAGAGAGAGAGAGAGAGAGAGAGAGAGAGAGAGGAAGAGAGAGGGGGAGAGAGGGGGAGAGAGAAAGAGGGAGAGGGAGAGAGAGAGAGAGAGAGAGAGCAGCTCCCCATGCACAGCAGAGAGAGAGAGAGGAGAGAGAGAGAGAGAGAGAGAGAGAGAGAGAGAGAGAGAGAGAGAGAGAGAGAGAGAGAGAGAGAGAGAGAGAGCAGCTCCCCATGCACAGCCGAAAACCTACGAAACCTGGGGAGTGGAGGTCGCTGTTTCATTTCACACACATTCACCCCCACCTCCATCGACGTTGGAGGATGCAAAGCAAGAGGCTACCATAAAATTTACCCTTCCCGGGGGGCTCTCTTTTGCATGCGTTTATTTAAAGGGTGAGGTGGGGAGAGAGGTTGCAAATCTGCATTCCTAATTTTACGAATTATTAGATGCTGTCGTGATGCTTAAGGAAAAGTTAAAGAAGTCGAGCAGATCGCGGGAGGAAAGACGAGAGAGAGGGACCGAGCAGAAGAAAAAAGGCAGCCTGGCGAGCAGAGCGAGGCGCGACGCGGCCGCGCGGGTCCGACGTGGGCCCTGATTCCCTTCGGCCGCAGGCCCCGCCGCCGATCACCGCACTCGCACCCCAAAAATGGGGCTTTGGACGGGAAAGAAAACCCCCCTCGAAACTTAAGCGCGAGTTCTTTCCCCTTCTCCACGGCCGCCACGAGCTCCTTTCGCTTCCTCCGCACCGCTTGCTGGGGGCCCGGATCGCCACCTCGGCACGGGCCGCCCAATTGCCACGGGAGCCCCCGGCAAAGCGCCCTGGCTCCGGCCCGCGCCGGGCAGGAACCCCGCAGGACGGGGAGGCACCCCGAAAGGCACCCCGGCAGCACCGCGCAGCTCCTGCCGCCCGCCCACCACCGGCCGCGGCTCCCCGGACCCGCCCGGCCGGCCGGCCGAGAGGGGAAAGTACAAAGGCGGGCGACCCGGCCCGGCGGAGGGGAGCCAGGAGGGCAGCCGGAGGAGGGGGACCCACAGTGGGGGGGAAAGCTGGGGCGCACCAGGCGCGAGCAGCTCCGTCCGTCCCCGTCACCTCGTCCGCGGGCCCGGCCGCCGTTAACAAAAGACCCCCCGACCCGGCCGCCTCCCTCCTTCCCCGCCGCGGGCTGCGAGCGGACGGGCGGGCGGGCAGGCGAGCGAGCCGCGCCCCCCGGGGCTGCATTACCTGATCGGCAAGGGTTAAGCGGTGCTGTCAGCCCCAAGTTCATGGTTCGGATCCAGAGCGGGGAAATCGCAGCGCAACACGGAGAGAAAACGCCCCAGTAGGAGCGGAGAGCGAGCGAGCGAGCGAGTCCTCGGTGCCCGGGCGCCAGTCAGTCCAGGGAGGCGGCGAGCACAAGCTTCGGCGCCGGGCGGGCGCTGCAAGACGGATCCCGCACCGCACCGCGCACCGCACACGATCGGCACGGCCGAGCCCGGCGGGCGGGCAGGCGGTGGCGGCGGCGGGAAGCGCGCGCCCGCCGACGGGTCCCCCCCACCACCAACCCGCGCTCGCCCGCGGTCTCCGGGCCGCTCCTGGCGGCGCGCGGGGCCGGCGGGCACAGGCGGGGACTGTGGCACGAGCGGGAGTCCCGGGCGGGCTTGGCGGAGACGAGCGAGCGGCCGGCCGAGCCGCGGCCGCCGTGCGCGGAGCTAAGAGCGAGGCGGCGGCGGCGGCGACAGGACAAAGGAGACCATGTGCGGAGGGAGGGAGGAGGGAGAGGAAGGAGGAGGAGGAGGAGGTGTAGGGGAGGAGGAGGAGGAGGAGGAGGAGGAGGAGGAGGAGGAGGAGGAGGAGGAGGAGGAGGAGGAGGAGGAGGAGGGCGCACGGCGGCGGCGGTGGCGGCGGCGGCTGCTTCTCCCCGGCGGCTGCCGCGGGCTCCCAGACTGCGGGGCCCGCCTCTCCAGCAGCGCCGCGGGCCGGGTCCCGCCTCTGCTGCCGCCGCCGCCGCCGCCGCCGCTGCCGCTGCCGCTGCCGCCGGGGTGCGGGATGGAGACGCCCCGGGGACCGTCCGGGCTTTGGCTCGGGCCTCCCGAGCGGGCGGGCGGGCGGGCTTTGGCACGGGATCGCCGGCGCCTCCTAGCCGGAGCGGGCGTCCTGGGGCTGCCCGGAGCTAGCCGGGCTCCGGCCCGCTCTGCCTCTCCGCTGGCGCGCGGCTCAAGTGAACTCCATGGGCGGCCGGCGCGGCGCGGCGGGGCGGGGGGCAGGAGGGAGCGGCGGCGCGGGGGGCCCCCTCGCTCCAGACAGGGCTCCCCGAGGGAGGGCGGGGAGCGTGCCGCCTGCAGACGCTCGCCTAACAGCTCGCCCAACAGCACCCGCTCGGCGCTCAGCCCGGCCCGGCCCGGCCCGACCCAACCAAGCCCGAGTCCAGCTAGAGCCCGAGCCGCCGCCGCCGCTGTCGCCGCTGCCCCGCCCCTGGCCCGCCCCTCGCGCCGCCCTCCGAGCGCCCCGCCGCCCGCTCGGCCCCGCGGGGCTGACGTCCGACAGCTGCCGCTGCTCCCCGCCACGCGGGTCCGAGGTCCCCACGGCACGGCCGCCGTCCCCGTGGCGGGAACTACAGCGCCCGGCGAGCCGCTTCCCATAGATGCCTGGGCCCAGAACGGCCACTAGGCCCCGCTGCTGGGCCTGGGGGAGAACATGGCCAGGCCAGTCACGTCGCAAAGGGCGGGCCCTGGGCGGTTTTGCGGGCTCCGAGTGGCAGCAGCGAAGCTAAAGCGCCTGGCATGCACACCCCAAAAGAGACATCTGGTTGGAGATGAAGTCGCATCCCGTGTTAGAACATAAAAGGTTCTATGAACAAAGACGCAAGGTCTTAGGACTTGAGGACATCCCACGTGTGGCACCTCCAGGCTGCAGGAGCAGGCCTGTTGCCCACTTCTCCGCGGGGTCTCTCTCGGGTACAGGGGGCCCAGCGCGCTGGGGTGGGGTGCCCGAAGCTGAACACCACGCACTCGGACTTGGCCCTTGTTGTCTAGTTCCCCAGCAACTCCTGGGCAGCATATGGTGGCCCTTCTGTCCAGCCAAGCGCACCTCCTCTACAGATTTCTGGCCTCCTTTTATTCATAATTCCAAGTGCAGGCGCAATCAAGTTGTACAAGGCCACACACACGGAGGTGAGAAAACCTTTTTAAACCTCTGAGTTTTTGTTGTTGTTTTTTGTTTTTTACCCCTACATGTAAAGCTTGGCTTCGGAGCCTTAGTGCTCCGCAGAAGTGGATGCGATTTCTCCAATGCAAGAAGGAAAGGAAGGCCTGGCAAGGTCTAGTTTGCACAGGAGGGGACTCCAGGCTCATTCTGGTGGCCCTGGGTGGATGTTAACAGTTTTCACATTCCCTTCCAGGTCTTGGCCAATCAGAGAACAGCTGGGAAGAGAGGACAGGAACAGGGCTGTGAGGATACCATATGCAAATACCATGGAGATAGGTTGAAAACAAGAGTGTCTATTCCTCACCTCTTAGAAGCTGATCATCCATCACTATTTGAAGTCCTAGCACTCCTGGAAAACTTCTCAAGGGAAAAAGGGGGCTCTTCCTTCCCAGCAGCCTTTTTCCCCTTTAACCTCCAAATGCAATTCATTTTGGAAATATGAGGCTCGCTCTCTCTCTCTCTCTCTCTCTCTCTCTCTCTCTCTCTCTCTCTCTCTCTCTCTCTCTCTCTCTCTCTCTCTCCCCCTCTCTCTCCCTCTCCCTCTCCCTCTCCCTATCCCTCTCTCCCCTTTCCACTCTTAACTCCATATGATGAGATCTGGCTAAACGTATTTTTAAAGACAGGGGCTGGAGAGTAATTTTTCTGCTGGGAACTTCAGGGAAATCAGAAGCAAAGGTGCCTAGGAGGGAGTAAGCTTTGAGTTCAATTTTTCTGGTTGCTTACAGGATGGCATAAAAGCCAGCTGAGACTCACAAGCCAGGAAACATTCTACTCACAGCAACTCAGAGGCAAACATTAGAGTTTCATGCAAAGACATTACATGGATGTTTCTTTTGGAGCAATCTAAACAGGGTGGCTTTCCAGTTGTTCTAATAAAGTCAATGTTATGACACTTCTTCCAGGGTTTGTACAGGGTAAACTGAGACGCACAACAGTGTAGATAACTCAGCAAATGAAGGACAACAGCCACCAGCCACAGAGACCTCCACAGTGCTTACATCAGACTGTTAGCTCTGCTGATCAGGGATTAGCCTTCAGTGAAAGCCTGGGATGGCACATGTCCCTGTATCTTGATTACTTGCAACCAGAATAAAAGGAACCAATACCGATGCCAACAGCCAAGCCTCCAGAGAATCCAAGGAACATGGTATCTATATTGTTCTTCTGCACCTGGCCTGCACCTCGCTCTGTCACGGCTGCTCTGCTGCCTTCTCAGTGTCTCACCAGACTTGGGAGTGAGTCAGTTTTCATTCTCCAGCCCCCACCCCAGTTGTTCTAGTGCCCTTTCTTTCTGAAAAAAAACAAAAAAAAAACAAAAAAACCATGTCAGAACTGGAAGTAGAGCGGTACTGAGCAACCCCAGAAGGAAGAAAAAAGAAAGAAAAGAAACAAATTGGGATATTTCACAGAGGGGGAGGGTCACTGGATTCTGTTCTAAGGTCTTTTATACAATCCAGAATATTCGTGTGTGTGTGTGTGTGTGATATTCTGTCCCCCTTGAGAAACCTAGCTGCTCCTTTATTGGAATTTTAATCTGAGAATTACAAAGCCAAATCATGGGCAGCCCTCGGGTTTGGGACATCCAGAAGGTTTCACTCCCCAAGAACTAATGGGTTCTCAACCTTAGCTGCAGCCTCTGGGCTGGATCAAAGGGCATTAGTCTGACAGAGCCAGGGCCCCAAGGAGAAGTGAACAAGATGGACTCAACAGACTTTCCACTGAAAGATCAATTACTTCAGACACAAACACGCTTTAAACACACAAACATCTTGGCTAAGGTTATGATTAGCTAGTTAGGAATCTAGAAAGGAGCCTGGAAATATAGCTACCTGGCAATATATATCAATGCATGTTTTCAGAAAGCCTGAGTTTGATTTCTGGCATGGCAAGGGATATAAAGCTAAAATATGGGGTTGTCTTCTGGAAACCTCAAAACCCATTTAAAGCTAAAGTAGATTTTAAAATGAATGGAAGTCATTCAAAATCTAAAATGGCAAGGGTATAGAGCTTTAAATGTTCCATTTGTATCACAAATTACTAGATTGAAATAAACTTATAAACTAGATTGAAATAAACTATTTTGGTATGATATTTCTCACAAATTCTAGTCTTCTATCATATAGAAAAATTCACTAATTTCATGGTGATCACACTGTCTAACAGAACCTGTCCAGGTGGATCTTGGTGAAGGGTTTAAAGAAATAGTCTTCACAAGAGATTCCTTAAACACCTTTAATTTACATAATTTGAAAATCCCAGAATGAAAATGAGCAGATGAGAACCACAGTCAGTTAGATGTAAGAAGACTGTCACTTGCCTGGCCTCCACAAGGTTTGGTCTTTCCGATTTTAAAGTTAAAGTTGTGAAAATCCAAGTTTCTGTCTGTTCTTTGGACAGAGGCTAGCTTCATGGCTTTCTCATTTCTAAGCCAGGAGAATTTGGGAAACTCTCTTCCTACTGTGCATCAGTTTCCCCATCTGTAAAATGAGTTGACAGCAGTTCCGACACCTCAGGAATAGCACCTGGCACTTGGCAAATGGGATGTGTGTTGGCTGTTATGAAACAGGATGCTCTTGGGAAAGAAATTGGGGAGGGCATATGTGCTTTGCACACAGGAGCCTCAAGTTCCCTCCCTGGCATACTAAATGGTCCCCTAATTGCCACTAGGAGTGACCTCCCAACATTAAATATGCTGTATCCCCCAACCACTGCCAGCCACCCCTGCATTAAAAAAAAATTCAGATGATGCTTTTTAGACTGGATAGATGACTCAAAATGACTGGCACTCCTGGTGTGCTTGTGGGCCCTAAGTTGGATCCCAAAACTGCATGGCTCCCTGAGAACTCTGGGACCACTCTCAAGCACCCCCAGGAGTGGCCTCCCACAGAAAACAAAATGACACTTCCATTCTGATGGCTGTATAGATCAATGGAAGGGAACTTGTGAGTATAAATTCAGGGCTTTCCATTCTACCAGATTGTCTCCACACCGACCACAGAGTGGTTGGGGAAATGACCACACAGGAGGACAAAAATGACATCAATTCCCAGAAGTGGTGACAATGCTAGGTACCATCTGCCCTCTTCTGCTCTGTGGCTCACAGACACTGTGGATGAGGCCAGAACCTGGACACTCAGGCAACGTGGGTCACAGAAAGAAACTGGCA
This sequence comes from Suncus etruscus, assembly GCF_024139225.1. NCBI lineage: Eukaryota > Metazoa > Chordata > Mammalia > Eulipotyphla > Soricidae > Suncus > Suncus etruscus. Next base: position 69,362,464 of record NC_064862.1, read on the forward strand.
ACTTGAGAGCAACCCAGGACCTGTCAGGTTAAAAGTTCAATTTTACATCAAGCAAAATGTTGTGAGAGTTCAGCTCCTCCCAGGGAAGACTTCAATCTCTTAAAATGTAAAATAGCACACATGCCAATTATGTCATTTAGGCATGTAAAATTGTAATTTCCAGTTCAAACAGGCCTCCACTCCATCTATGACTACAGAGCAGGTTCTTACTAGTGTGGAAGCATGTTTTTGTTCCTTTCCTCTGTGTGAAAAAGCCACAACCTCAACATTATTTTATTCTAATTACTTAAATTTTTGTTTGTTTTATTTTGGGACCATACCCAGCAGTGTTTAGGAGTTACTACTGGCAGTGCTCAGGGGACCATATGGGATACTAGGGATCAAACCTGGATCGACTGCCCTACCCACTGTGCTATTGCTCTGGCCCCTTATTCCTTAATTTTTAAGGCCACACCCAGTGGTGCTTAAGAGCTATACCTGGCATTGTTCTTATGGGTTACCCCTAGCAAGTAGCAGATCACAGGGGATCCTAGAGATCAAAAGAGGTCAGCCATGTGCAAGATAAGTGCCTTATTCCCTGTACTATGTCTTTGATCCTCAATTTAAAAAATATATTTTGGGGAAGGTGTGTTTTGTTTTGTTTTGTTTTGCCATACCAGCAGTGCTAGTGGTTACTCCTGGCTCTTATGTTCAGGGGACATATGGGATACTGGTGATTGAACCCAGGTCAGTTATTGCAAGGCAAACACTCTACCTGCTGTACTATCCCTCCAGCCCTCCAATTTGATGGTTAATATGACAGAGCCAGGAAGATTCCATGGTGATTTTATTTATGCCACTATCAAGGCATAAACCTGGGATTCCTGGAAGTAAGGAACAAACATGTGAGGGGGATGTGCCTTTATCCTCGGTCCTTTTTTCAACCTAGAGTTTCTCATGAACACTGTTATTTACATGTGGAATTTTCCATGCTTAAGATCCAAGACTAGTGATAGATGTACAGGAAAAACACGGAGAAATGGTAGAGATTCTTATGGCTGCTCGTAAGTTTGGGGTACTAGGTGCATGTTGGGGTAGTGGATGAAGGGGAGGAAAATGGACAGAAAACAATTGCTGGAGGCCCTAGAGATTTTCAGGGCAAAATTGCCCTGCCAGTCCCATCCTGACCATTGTAAGCAATGGGGACCACAGGGTGGACCTCAGCCAGAAGGTTGGCACAGTTGGAAACAGCCTGGAGCTGTTTGCTGGGGAGGCCTGCTTCTTGCCTCTACTAATCCTTCACACTTGCCTCCCATGCTCTCCAGCCCAGGGCCTTTCTGTTGCTGAGGCTGATTCATCTTATGCTTAAGCCCATGAGTTCTTCCTCCGGTGATGTACGGCTGGTCAACTCAGTCCCTCCCCTGCCAACTGAAGGATTCGAAATGGAAGCTTCTGTGCTGACGGGTGGAGGGGAGGGGAAACTGCAGTAGCTCATGCTCTTCCTGTTGAAAAGCAAAAGCCTCTACTATTCTCTGCCTGTGTTGCTACCATTGATCATGGGTTCGCAACAAGAGGGAAGTAAATAAACTGGACTGGGTTAGTTTATAGTGCGTGCTATTGAGACGCAGCAGGGAATAAATATTTTCCAAGTGCAGAAGTCAAGGAAAAGAATTCTACTTTGAAACTTTGCAGGGTACTATAAACTACAAGGGGACGGGATCAGTGTAAAAACTATAAAATATCTCTTGCTTAACTGCCAAATCTATATTAAAATATTAATATTAAGACTCTGACAGTCCCGCACAAAAAGGAAGCATTGTGAAAAAGAAACAGAAATGTAGTTTGGGCTTCACATCACCATTCTTGCTTCATCTCAGACACTGGAAAGGGTGTTGGGGTTTGCACCTGCTAGGCTTCGCTCCCTTCAACCCCACCATGAGGTCCTATGGATGACAATCCACAACTTGGGACCATGAGCCCTTCATATAGGAGCAAAGCCACACTGGACAAGGACAAATGCCCATCCTGCCTTAGTTATCTGCTTTAATCTTCAATATTATGGGTGTCTCTTGGGATTCCCACATAGAAATGTGGGTAGAGGAGGAGGAGGAAAGTTCATTAAACAACAACAAAAATGCACATAAAGTGTTTACAGAAGCTAAAATGATGGCCAATGTAGAACACACTTTGCAACTGTGGAGAACATGTCTATGGTGAAAAAACAATAGGCCTCTGTTAAAGTAATTTCCTTGAACTGTCTTGATCTCTGTTATCCAGGATTTTTCACTTATTAACTTGCAGGGGGGTGTATTTTGGGTTTGAGGCCATCCCTGGCATTACGCTTGAGGTTTGCTCCTAGTTGATTCTTGGGACAATATGCTTTGGAGGGATCAACCCTGGTCTCCCATTTACTAAGCTTGCACTCCACTCCAACCCATGGAACCATTTCTTTGGTTCCCGTGATTTTGATTTTCAGGCTTATTGAATTTAAAAAAAACATGGATGTAGGCTTGGTGACTAGTATAGTAGGTCGGAAACTGGATGAGCATGTGTTTAAACCCAGTGTCTATCAAAGCAGCTTTTGGAAGAAGCTCGTTTTCTTCGCCTAAAAAAAAAAGAAGAAAAAGAAAAAGAAAAGGGCAGTCCCTGAAGTCACCGGTAGGGGCGCAACTGTCTGTGTTTCAACAGATATACCAGTGGGCTTGTATGTGAGGTTCTGTTGAGGCAGGGTGGGAATTGGCCTTTCCCGGTGTCTATGAGGGTGGTGTGATTTAGAGAGTTCCCCTTAATTTTCAACTGTCCAGCATAAAGAATAGTCCCTAATCTACCCTAGATGTTCCTCAGCTGGATACTTCAGTGGTTCTAATTTTAGTGTCAAGAAGAGGAACAAATCAAGCAGCAAACTATTGAGGTCCAGAGTAGAAAAGAGCATTAAACCTAAATCACATTCCCTGATGCCCTTTACTGATCCTAAAGTCAGTGCCCATCAGGGGGTCAAAGACCTGCCATGGCAACAACTGTTCCTAAAAGTGCTCACAGTGATTCTATCATCAGCCTGGAAATTAACCAGAGCCATATATAGATGGGTATTCTCCATATGTAAGATGAGGCCAGTGACACACAGGGTCAGCCTGCCCTTTGGGAAAGTCAGAGGGAGGTTCTAGCACAGTATCCAGCACTTCTTTATGAAGCCACCTCCTACCACTCTCCACCTGCTCTACTCCAACTTGGAAGCCCTGTGGATTTTCAATGTTGAAATATGCCTATTTCAGATCAAAGCTAACTGAGTTCTGATGTCTAAAATCTAGAGAGGCTTCAAACAAAGTTCAAAGAGTGATGGCACCGTTATCTTTAAACTACAGGAGTACTACCTGGTTATGTGAGACTTCTGCTCCCAAGGATAATCTGAAAACCATGAGAAATGGTTCCCTACAATCTTTCCCCAAAAGGTTTGCTATTCTTTCTGAGAAATTACAAATCTTCAGGGTACTGGAAATTCTATTCCTCCATTCATACTCATGGTCTCAATCAACTCAGCAATACCTTCATGCTTGTATTTTAACTTCATCATGAAGCATCTTGATGGGCTGAAGATTTACTGTCAGAAAACTCTGTTGAGCAAGAAGAGGTCAATTTTTTTTGTTTCTCAAGTCCTGTTGAGTCAAAGGTTGCGGAGATACAAGGAGGGCAGCTAGAACATCAAAGAATTGCCTTACTTTAGCTCTCTTGAGATCATTCCTGTGACTACTGTTTCTGAATGTTCCTCCTTCTCCTGTGGGCTGAGTTTTCCTCCCCCTGACCCTCCTATACTAATAGACTGGAGTATGCAATTCTATAGTCTCCATCACTGCAACTTCACAGATAAAATCAACTATTCTAGCATGCCAGTTGTCCTGTTTAGATAATGCTCTGAAAGGACAAGAGCAAGTCTGCACACCTATACAGCCTTGCTAATTCCTCTCAGGTATGACAGAGACTATTCAGAGTTCTTGGTAGCAAATCAGCCTGACCAGCAGCTGTTTCTTGTGCTCCCAAGTGAGTTTATCTTACTAAGGAAACTTATCCAAGAAACCTATTTCTTTGACCCACTGCCACTTTTCAGAGAAACAAAACAAAACTAAGAACATAAAACATCCAGCACCTCCCACCCTTCTGTCCCTATCCAAATCTATCTTCTTCCTCTGGATAAAGAGAAATCACCCCCAAATGCACCTGAGGATATTACAAGACTGTTCTAGTCTTTTCATGGAATAGCCAGAAGTGCCATCACCCACTTTGGGAAACAACACTTCTGAGTCACGCATTTCCTTGGTGGGAACTGGACACTTTGATGAGCAAAGAACTCACAAGTGAGCTTTGTCCCCTCTCGATCTGCCACAGTCTGGCCAATGTCATTCCTTCTGACTCTGTCCCAGGGTCTCATACCAGACTCATAAGTGATAAATCAATACCTGCATGCATAAAAACTTTATCTCTATTAATTCAAAACAGAAGAGAATCACATCCCCCAATAAACCAAACTGCAGTCCCCCAGTCCTCCCCCATTGAGTATTTCGCAGCAGCAGTAACTGTCAGAAGGCAACAAAACGCACAGAGGTTTTCTTAAACATTGACTGATCGTTAAAAATGTTCTTTTTCCCTCCTTACATTGGTTCTTTATAGTGCTCCTCTTGAAATAGGGTGCCTGGTAATATTGTGTGTCTCTGGCATTCTCCCACAAGCGGGGATACCTCATCTTCTTTTCCTTAGATTCGGAATTGGATTGTGACCATTTCCACTACTACCACACAGCAGCAGAAGCAATGTTCTGGCACAGCAGAGAGTAGGTGTTAAGAAGGCCTCCACCTCTTCTGCTTCCCTCTTGGCACCCCGCCACCATGTTTCAGAGAAGCCCAAGCGGATCCAAGAGCACTGTGCTGCAGGGCCAAAGGTCTAGCTGAGTTCCTAGCCCACAGCCAGTGGCATGAGAATAGACCACGCAATCATAGCTCTTCCACCCAGTGAACAGCCAGCGTGCATTGTGGAGAGAGGCGCTGTCTCAGCATCACTTTGCCCAAAAGGCAACAGTTGTAAGCAAGTAACTAACTGTTGTGTTAGAAGTGATTCAATTTGTAGTCTGTTACAAAGCAGTCGGCAACTGAAATCATCGTGTAGGTCAAGCTCCTGCTCAGAAAAAGAAAGGTGAACAGAGCCAGAATGAGGTGACTCTCAGAGGCCTGGCTTTCCTGCCTTTACACAGAAATAGCCTAGATCCTGAAGTGTGCATTGCTGGAAAGAAAAAAAAAAAAAAAAAAAGACAGCAGCAACCAAAATCTAGGTGGAAAAATAAATCTTTTCTGAACCTCCCCTCCTCAAAGTTTTCTCTTTGATAAAGTAGAAGAAAACTTAACATGACAATATTAATGAAAGAATAAATCTGAGCTCTCCCTTTCCTTTTAGAGGCTACGAATGTTTGCAAAACTAAAAAGTCTTTAGTAATCCCTTCTTTTATCTAAAACAGATTGCAGTTTTAAGCACAGCCTCATGAAACTGCAGGTTCAAAGGAACCTGAAACTGAATTAGCATAAAATCTGGAATTCTCGTTTCTACCAAATGCACAGCTGCCATCTGACAGCTCTTCTGTGATTTCAGTATCAAATGGAAACTGAAAGTAGCTGAGGTGGCGTGGGCCAGGGCTCCATCCTTCCCATCCTCACTCTGCTCCTCCTCCCGGCACATTCAGGCAGAGGAGGGGAATCTACCTGAAACCTTCCTGTGAAATGAATCCCCATATGGAAACCACGCAACTGAACTTGGGGGCGAAATACGGGCCAGGGACAGCTCAGAGCAAGGAGGGTTGGGGGCTGCCCAGAGAATAGGAATATTTTGTTAATAGTTCTCAGTGTGCTAAATATTTTAAAGTCAATGTACAAAAAAAGAAAGAAAGAAGAAAGAAAGAAAGAAAGAAGAGAGAGAAAGAAAAAAGAAAGAAAGAAGAGAGAAAACGAAAAAAGAAAGAAAGAAGAAAGAAAGAAGAGAAAGAAAAGAAAGAAAGGAGAGAAAGAAAAAAGAAAAGAAAGAAAGAAAGAAAGAAAATGGAAACTGCACTGACAGAGCAGGTGGAAGTTGTCCTTTGCCAGCGTTTGCATTTCAAATGCCACGAAACCCACACTCCATACAGTACAATTTCAACACCAGCAGGTATGTTGATGCATCTTCATGATTCACTTAGCACTTTCTCAGCTTTCCCTTAGGTAATGACAACCCTGAGCAACTGCATTTAATTCTAGAGAACCCGCCAGAGGCTGCTTTGCTTTGGGATGAAATCCCATCACTTCTGAGGCAAAAAGTTGCACTTCTTTGTCTATGGAAGGGGAAAAAAAAAAAAGGATAATATATAACTGATGTCCTCTGAGAAGTACTTAAGCTGGAAGAGAATTTTCTCGCCCTCCCCCAGAGAGGTTGGATGTGCCCAGAGCTACCCTCAACTTTCTCCTCTGATCCCCCAGATGATCAACTTCCTGGATTCAAGTGACAGCTGGCAGGAACCACATTGGTGGCACATGAAAAGCAGGCTGCAGCTTCCCAGGGAGCAAGAAGCAAGGCCTTCTCCTCGCTTTCTCACAAACCTCCTGCCAGGCCTGCTGGCTTCTCCTAGCCACCATGCCCGCTCACTGCCATCTGCTACTGAAGTAGAGAGCGGACTGAACATAACACCTGCCACCGGGGGCCCATAATGTACAGGAACCTTGGAGCCAGCGGGGTGAGCCCGGCTCCTTGGAAAACTCGCGAGATTCAAGGGAGGCAAGGGGGGCTGCCCGCAGGGCTTGCATCCACCTGAGCTCCTCTGAGGGCTACTGTCGCGGTGCCACTTCTCATATTCTCCAGGAGGAAAATGACTTTGTGAGCAGCTGGTATTTACACAGAATCTTAGAGGGAGTTGACGGATTTAATTACAAGTGTTAGTAAAACAGGAAAATTGTAGCCAGGCTTTGAAATAGCCACCCAGCTTTATGTAACAAGACTTTCCTTTGTGTTGCAGGAAGAAATGCCATTTATTTTTCAAGTCATGAGTTTTCTTGGAGAAGGGGTGGGAGTGGGGGGAGAAGGAGTGGGAAGGAGGGGGGAGAAGGTGACTGGTGAAAATACAGTTGCAAGCTGCGAGCTTTTTTTTTTTTTTTTAATTTATGATCTTGTCCTTCTTATACAAAGATCAAGTCACAAACAACATTCTCTCAGGTCTTGTGCTCTGAGCTGTTTTCCTGTTGGCTCTTGTGATGAATTTTCTGTTATTTTCATAGCTCCCTTATGGCTGACAACAGGCATTTGTGCAATGACTGGCTGGCCTGTAGGTACTGTGTGAGGCCATGAAATGGACCTCAAAGAACTGGCAGACACAAGGGCTAAAGAACCATTTGATTCTCAGTGGCCACAGCGCACTGTGGGATTTAAAAGCTGGTTGCAGGGCAGCCGCTGTAGAAGTTAAGTTACAGAGAGGAGCGGTGCCAGAAGTGGGTACCAGGAGACTGGTCAGAGGCCAGGCTTGTCCCTGCTCCAGAGGCTCTGGGGAAGCCACGGGGCATGTCTCCACCAGCAAATGCACACAGATTGTAATTCTTTCCTCTCGTTCATATTAACACATTACCTAACACATAATCCAATCTTCTCCCCTTATGATGCTAAAAATGATGTTTTCCTCTCCATTTTCTTGGAGTTTACAATACTAAGATCTAAGTAGGACATGCTGTTTGACTTATCTTCCCCCACCCCCTTTCAGGAATTTCCTGGTAAATCAGTGAAACGTCAGAAGTGCTCTATGGTTTGCATTTAACCCTTCCAACTGTGAAGGACAATTTAACTTTCTCATCCACAAAGCCCAGCGCCAGCCTCATGAGCTCTGTTGCTTCTGTCACTGGGTACCACAGGCCCATAAAACACATTTGTCAGCTTTGTGTTTGAAAGCAAAACCAAAAGGATAAATGTGTCATCACATACTCTTTAATCTGAAAGCCACAGGGGAAGGACTTCAGACAGAAAGAAAATATACACTTCTCTCTTTCTCCTCTCTCTCCTTTCTTGTCTCCTCTCTCTCTCCCCACCCCTCTCTTTTTCTCTTCTCTCTCCCCTAAGCCTTCACCCCTACCCCAGCCCAACACACACAAATCAGAACACTGTGAATTGGAGCTGGGCTTTGTCTTAATCAAACCATTCCTGGCCAAGGCAATGTGCAGACCACATTGGGAACCAATTTAGTCATTTCTGACTTCTCAAGAATCAAATAAAACAATAAATAGCCTGAACTGGGCTTGAAGGGGAAGAGGACCACATGTATTTCCTCTTAGGGATTTTTTTTTTTGGTAACATGAAAGTTTGGCTTGAAAAGAACTTATTGCACAGCCACATGTGGCCTCAATAGGATGACTCTTTAGTTGATGAGACAGATTCCAGATTCAAGCACACAATATCGAGATTTAAATCCTCGGGATTTAGTAATGGAAAGTTTGGGTCACATTAAGGGCTGCGGGATCCAGGGATAAGATTTAGTTTCAATTAGCCTCTTGGGCAGCATGAGCATCCCCCTAAGAAGCACCAGATGTCTCAGATTCCGCCTCTTGCCTTTTCTCTTGGCGCTTCCCATTTGATAGGCCAGAAAATTCCTGGCTTCAAACCCTTTCCTTGTTCAGAAATTGTCCATCATCATCCTTAGAATTAGCTGGTTAGCTATGGAAAACTAAAAACTTATCCCTAGGTTTTGATTTTAAAACTTTTCAAGTGCACAGTCAAGATAAAGGGATGGTCTGAATAATGACTCCCTACCCCTTCATCACATCCCTTGATTTCTACCATTTGGCCACATTTATGTTCTCTTTCCTCACTCTTAAGTTCAATATATTAAGACACACACATGCACGTAAGCCACACATCAATTCATTATCACTCATGTTTGATGGAGGAGGAAGTCTTTGCTGGCTTGCCTTCAAGCACTTTCTTCTGAACGGCTGGATTTAAACTGATCTGGTTCTATTTCCTTGTGGCCCCACTGTCCCTGAGTTGAGAAGCCACACATGTGCATGTGCCTACTTTCTGCTTTTAGGACTCTTGGAAATAGAGATCAGCTGGGGCCCTGCAAGTTGCTCAATAGTAAAACTGGCTAAGGGGAAGGAAATGGTTTACGTTTGGGGAAGCTGTTGACACTTACTTGCGTTAATACAGACTCAAAAGTTGTTTTATTTTGAGCACACTTGACTGTGCTGAGGGGTTACTCCTGGCGAATGCTCAAGGGTCACTGGTAGACCATAAGGAGTGCCTGGGATCGAACCTAGGCCAGTCATGTGTAAGGCAAGTGCCCTTCCCACTGACCTAACTATCCAGTCCCAGACTGCAAAGTTTTTTGTGGGGTATATGTTGGTTATGCCCCTATCAATTAAGTAGTATTTATCTTTTCTTATTATTTCTTCATCTATTGAATGGAAAGTAGAAGATGCTCTTTTCTATGTGAGGATTAAGTTAGCTGCAGCAGTACCTAGCACAGACAGGCTAAGCATCTAATAGATAACCCTATTATTGTATTGCATTTTTTTTACATGTCTTGCTCCCTTGAGCATCTCTTGGAAGAAGAGCAGATAGGCAGGGCCAGAGCTACATATACAAATGAGCACACTTGAGTCTCATGCAAACTTTCCCTTAACTTGGAGGTCTATTGTATAATAGCATTATAAATATGAAGTAGAGATTATTAAAAAAAAAACAAAAAACCAAATCTGCTGGAGAAATAGCATGGAGGTAAGGCGTTTGTCTCTCATGCAGAAGGTCGGTGGTTCAAATTCCGGCATCCCATATGATCCCCTGAGCCTGCTAGGAGCGATTTCTGAGTGTAGAGCCAGGAGTAAACCCTGAGCATTGCTGAATGTGACCCAAAAAAAAAAAACAAAACCCAAAACATAAATAAATTCAGCATATTATTTCAAGCACATTTCAAATCCAATTTAACACTTATTTGGGGTCCAGAGAGATAGCATGGACGTAAGGCATTTGCCTTTCATGCAGAAGATTGGTGGTTCAAATTCCGGCATCCCACATGGTCCCCCGAACCTGCCAGGAGTGATTTCTGAGCGTGGAGCCAGGAGTAACCTCTGAGCACTGCCAGGTGTGGACCCCCCCCCAATAAAAGAAAAAAACAAAAAAAATCCCTAATTTGTTTGCTTCTAGGCAGAGCCAATATGGAGGAAAGAGAAGACAAGTACAAGCACAAGAAGAGGCTGAGGTCATGGGAGTTCCAAGAAATCAGGAGAGGCAAGGAATATCATCCAATTGGAGAAGGCAGCAGAAACAGGGTAAAGGAAAAGTGAGAGGCATAAATATTGGTGAAATTGATGACCATATGAAGAGCTAGACAAAAATGGAAGCCAGTCTAAGATACGGGTTAGTCAAAACTGAAAATAGAAGCACAAGGAGATTTTGAGGGACTGAAAAAAAATTGCTTTTTAGTCTCACATACCACAAAGGGTCCCACTGTGATCAAAGAGGGAAAGCAGAAGAGAGGGGTCAGATCAGACAAGGAGAAGGGGTCCCACAAAGGCTATAGAGACACAGCTTCCAAGGGCTAGAAAAATAGCCAAAACCAACACACAGATACCATCAGTGCTCACAGGGCAGGAAGGAAGGAAGAAACCCAGAAAGAGGGGACAGTAAAAAGGGACTTGAGAAAAATATCACAAGCATACTGAGGTGGGTCAACACTTCTAGGAACTCAAAGATGGCAACTGCTGAGGCCGCAAAAGATGAGCCCTGAGCAATAGGGGGACTGGCCTTTGTGAGGTGCATCCAAGAGAACTGCGAAAGGGAAAGCAGGGCTGAAGCTCAGAGGAAAAGTTAAAAACAAGAGCTGTAAGCAGACTGTTTGGTCGTGGTGACTCCTGCAATTCTGCATTATCTGGGCTGGTGGTTCAATGCCAGATCCCAAGAATACGATGCTGCTCAGGGCCTGCAGTATTGGAGATATCAGGATATCCTGTCATGCTGGGATCTTCAAAACTGTGCCCAAAGATACTTGAGGGGGCATGCACTGTTGGGGATAGGCCCTGAATAGGATATATGGGCCCAAATCACTATCTATCTCTCATGCTGACTCTTTTTGTTTATTTGTTTTGTTTTGGGGTCATGTCCTAATAGTGCTCAAGGTTCTGCAATCAGGATTACTCCTGGAAGCTTGGGGGACCACATAGAATGCCGAGGAACAAACCTAGATTGGCCCTGTGAGAGGCAAATGCTCGATACACTATACTATCTCCCTGAAACCCTCCCACCCCAAATACAGACACTTGAACTGTCTGTTTTTGTTTTTTTTGGGTCATACCTAATAGTGCTCAAGGCTGTACAATCAGGATTACTCCTGGAAGGCTCAGGGGACCATATGGCATTTCCAGAATCAAACTTGGGTACATTGCATGCAAGACAAGTTGCCTTCCCCACTATCCTAATGTTCTGGCTACACCCAGACTCTTCCTGAGAAGTGTAATATAGAAGGACTTAAAATAGAGGATGGGGCATTTAGGCCATGAGTCTGTGCAGATGCCTCCAGTTTAAAACTACCACTTGCAAGAGACTGTCACGGACCCTTCTCCCCTGCCAGTCTGCCTCTCTTTCCAGAGAGAAGCCTCTGCTCTCCCCATCTGTCTTCTCATAATCAGGAGGAGTAGCCATTTATGCCACATCAGCAGAAAGTAACCCAAATGCCACAGCCGTTACTGTCTATGGGAAGGCAAAGGAGCCGATAGAGCGTGATGGCATTTGAAGTGCGTGATGGCATTTGAAGTGCGAGGTGAGATCCATACGTTTCTCTGTTTCTGGGAACTCCAACTCCGGACTCAGGGCCAGAGCAGTCCCCATTCTGAGAGTAGGGTGCAAACTGGGTGTTTCTGTCTCTTTTCTTGGAATGCTTGCTTCCCTGAAATGTCCTCTCTCAGAAGACCCCTCCTGAACAAAGCTATCATTCTAAAAAGACACATAGAAAGCACCGTGGAATTGCTCTAGGGGACTGTTCCAACCCATCTGGAATCTTCTCCACCCGGAAAGAAACATGAAAACAAAGATGGCTCCAAATAGTCATGTCCTACCACACACACACACACACACACACACACACACACACACACACACACACACGACAGAGAAGGGACAATCCTGCTGTGGAGCATTGACAGGAATAAACATGGGCATCCTTTGTCACAGGTGACTGATTTCCACATGCAAGCTGCTCATTTCTGGGACAAGGAATTAAATAGGAGTACTTCTATAGCCCAGGTAGGTACACTTGAGGTACAGGAGAAAGCGGAATAATGGGGCTGGCAACTACCAGTCTGAAGGGTGGGGTGCAGGGTTCTATCATGTCACATAGGATGTCACTTTTAAGAGAATGAACCAATGCAAAAAAGTTGATGACTATTTTCCATACAAAACACAATTGGTTGCAATGGGAGGTTGCTCTGTTCCCCATTAGGCAGCCTCACTTGTCAGACAAGCTCCGGATCTCACTGAAACCCATTGTGGATTCTTTATAGTTGGCGGGGAAATGTGACGAGACATTCCTTACACCACATTCTTTCTTCAGGCTGCTTTTAAATCTCGAGTACATGCTTAGCCTCCTCTTCCCACAGGAAAAGGAGCTCTGGCTTCCAAAGACAGGTAAAGCGGGTCACAACAGCTACTTTGAAAGTGTCTGAGCAGCACAGGAAGTGGAGAGAGAAGACCAGGCTGCCATTATCAATGACTGCAGGAACCCTGGAATCACATTAGGTGATAAAACACTTTCTGGTGGACACCAGAAAAGACCATCATCACTCCTACTCATGCACACCCTCACTCCCTCGCTCAGTCTTCTTTTTTTTTTAAAGAAGGCTTTTACCCTCATTAAATAAAACCTTATCTCAGAAAGACTGCAATCCTCAGCAAGTGACAAGTGTGCCTAATCTCATTTTCTGACAAGTGATTCTGACAGCACCTTCCTTTTGATTTCTGAGACATGTAGTTAGACATATATTAATCTGTCACTCATCATCCCTAGGAAGAATCAAAAAAAAAAGTGGGGGAGAGACAGAGAGGGAGAAATGAGCATTTGTGAATATGAAGGTAAGATAAGAGGCCAAGACATTTACTTTGACTAAAGCATGAATATGGTCCACTCAGAACCCCTCCCCAGAAGGCACATGGACCATCTACATTGGGGGTCATAGGGGCCTCCTCTGGCCCAATGTGGGCCAGAGGAAGGAGCATGTGCTCAAAGAGAGGCAGACTAGGATTATAATCTTGGCCCACCCTTGTAAAAGTTGGCTCAATGACCTAAAAATTTGTCTTCTCTATGTGTCCCAATCCCCTCTCTCAGCTATGCTCTGTGGTCCTCTAGCTGTAAGAATGAGGTCATTGATTCACTCACAGCTAGCTATGCACCCCTACACAGGAACATAACTGCTGCCATTTCTACTAAGGTCTTACAGAAAATGAACTAGAAGATTCCAATTTTATGTTGGGAAGCAACACAAGATAGACCCTTTATCCTATGGTTTATTCAAGCAGTTTTCTCCTAAATATTAAGGAGCAGAGATATTCCACTGTTCCTGCTCTTTGAAAGCAGCATCTTTGTCACTGAGGCATCTGTGACACATACTCTGTTTCATGTCCCCTGGGGTCATCTCACCCACCTCCAATCTTCCTACTCTTATTTAGGTGCTCAACCTTCAGGATATTTTCTGATCCTCTCTTCTCAGACTGGTATTTTTTTTCTCTCTTTTGATATGAGACTTCAGACAGGCTGAACTGAAAAAAAAAAAAGGTCTATGCCAAATCAGCTAAGATCCCCTTAGAGGTGACACAATGAAGACCCTGGCCAGAGAAACTACTTTCCAACTGGGGGTAAGGTTGGGAGTGGGGCCATACTCAGTGGTGCTCTGGGCTTACTCTGCACCCTGGTGGGACTCCAGGAATCTTATAAAATGCCAGGAATTGGGGCCAGAGCAGTGGCACAGCAGTAGGGCATTTGCCTTGCATGCAGCTGACCTAGGACAGACCGTGGTTTGATCTCCCAGTGTCCCATATGGTCCCCCAAGCCAGAAGCAATTTCTGAGTGCAGAGCCAGGAGTAACCCCTGAGCGTCACTGGGTGTGGCCCAAAAACCAAACAATAAATAAATTAGATGCCAGGGATCGAAACCTGGCTGGCCGCATTTAAGGCAAAGGCCCTACTTGCTGGACTAGTGCTCTAGCCCATGTCAGATCTCCCTCTGTGCTGCCTCACCAAACCCGAAGGAAGCTGGGAAGTGGGATTTGAAAGCAGTGCCCTCTTCAGTCCTGGCTCACTTTAGAGGGCCCAGGCCGGCAGGAGAAAATGAGTTCTAGATTGGTACAAAGCAAAACCTCCAAAACTACTGATATTTTTACTGAGATGATGAAAAACAAAAAGAATTTTCTCCTTGGTCTGTAGTACTAAGCCCAGCAGACAGCACAGAGAAGGAAAATCTCTTCATTGCCTTTGATGTCAGAAATTATCTGAGCAAGTCCCACGAAGGAAGATACTAAAAGCTCCAGCCATCCTTTTCAGGAACCATTTTCTGAGACTTGACAATTTTCCCTTTGACTGGCCACTCTAAGCCATTTTCTAGAGCTGATGAATGCAGGGTCAGAAGGAAGCAGTTCTAGCCAGGCTCCTGTCATCTGTACAATGAAGTGTCCTTTGCGAGGCCTGACTGAGAGCCCCTCTGCAATCACCCTACTGTTCCTGGCCAGACACAGGACAAACAGGTCACAGATTTGAAAATAGGTAGAGGGTCACAGAGGATACACCAGAAGTTCTAGGAAGACAGGTGCTCTCTCATTTGAAGGGTAAATCTGCAAAGCCCTCAGGCTGCAGTCAAATATGTCTCACTTGGGCAGCTACTGATCACAGCGAAGGGGTCCACTGTTACTATTGGGTCATTTCTAGCTTTCACATGCATAAAAATGTGTAGCCAGGGATCAACAGTTACTGTGTGCTCAGATGAGTCAACTTGACAGCAAGAACTTGGTCCCCATTTCCTTCCCTCACTTGGTAACAATGGTGACAAATCTTGATCGTAGATTAGACATTCCAGCTTCTCTATTTGACACTTGCTGCTCTCTGACATGTGCTCATGAGGATGGGGACTTCTATGTGGGTGAAATCAATTATCATTTGATTAAGACAGAGCAGAAAAAAAAGCAATAACAATCACGATGTCATTTATGAAACCTGCCTTCCCAACCCAGGCTCTTGGCATGCAGAAAAGGTAATTAAAAATGAGTTTCAATTAAAAATAATGTAAAAACTGAAATCAAATAAATATTAAGAAGCCAAGTGCCATGATTAAGTGTTCGTGAGGGGAAGTCTTCAGATACTGACAGAGAGGAGGCCCAGTACACACTGACAGAGAAGTCTACTTTGTCGTTGAGTGGAAAACCTACTCTATAGCAAGATGACAATCAGGCTCCCACTGCCATTCTGCAAGTGAACAACTTGTCCTTGTTTTACACTTCCCTCCTAAAGTGCTCTGTGCCTCAGCCTGCTTTGTTTGGAAAGGGACCCCTCCCCTCTTTGACATCTGTCAGTGTGTCCATCTGAATCTGCTCATGATGTGATTCTCCTGTGTAGAATAGGATTGATGGGTGTGTTCTGGTGTCAGAAGAATCAAGTCAGGCCCATACTGACCTGCATCTCAGGCACTTTTTGCAGTACCCTCACTTTCAATGATTGGGCAGGGTGTGGGCTTCGCGTGACCTTTTGAAAAACTCAGAAAAAAGGCATAGATCTTGGGGACAGAATGACTACAGAACAGAGAGGAATGACAACCCGATTTTAGTGTCAACAGTGTGGTATGAGTGAGTCCCTTCGCTTTCTCTGAGACCTCTGACCCTTCCTACAAACCAAGTGGTCAGATTAGCTGCCTGGGCTCCTCTCCTAAAAAGTTTCTCTGTGTACTCTTCCGCACCCTTGTTGGATAACTTAGCCAGGCCAGAGAGATAGTACAGTGGGCAGGGCACTTTCCTTGCATGTGACTGACATGGGTTCTAACCCTTGCACCCAACATGGATCTCTGAACACTGGCAGAAGTGATTAGTAAGAGCAGAGGTAGGAGTAAACCCTGAGTACTGCTGGATGTGGAGAGAGGAGGAGGTGAAATAGAAGGAGGAGGAGGGAAAAAAGGAAGAAGAGAGAGAAAGGAGAGAAAGAAGGAGAATGGGGAGGTGGTAGAGGAAGAGCAAGAGGAACCAGCAACTTAGAAATCTATCATCTGAATAACCAGAAGGGATGTAATTAAAAGTCACTGTTCTGTTCCCACAAACACACCCAGGATCTTCCCATAACAACACCATGGTAATTAATGAACCTGCAAAATGCATGCCACCGCCCTGCAGGCACTGCCAAGCCTGGGTTTGGCTAACCCAGGCCTCCATCTCCTGCCCTTGCCTCTCACCAAGGCCCGCTCCTGTGAAGTTCACTTCTAGCCCCCGGCTCTTTGTGAGAGAGCATTTTCAGGGGCACAAAAACTCATTTCTGGAATTTTAAAAAATCATTAAATTGATAACAAAAATATAAGAGAGTCTGCTGGCATCATAATATTCCCACATCTGTGCTATCGCCTGCTTTTCCCTCTCTGCTTTGAAGGGATTGCCACAGAGCAGGTGCCAAATTAGTTCCTGGGGACCCTGTTTGGGGAGGGTCCCAAGCCCATACCCAGACAATCCCTGCCTGGATGCCACTGCCCAAATTCTCCAGGGCTGAGGTCTTTGTGGCCTGGACCAGTTCAGACATGAGGAAAATCTATTTTGGGAATTCTCTACTTTTAACACCCTGATGTCATTTGCTCATGCAGACTGGCCCTGCTGCCCAGAAACTCTATCTGTCCTATCAACTGGCTAGCCTCATATACTTGGAGTGTCCTGTTAGGGAAACTGAGGCCACGTAGGGACAACTGTGGGGTATCTGCTACAGTAGAATGGCAGTAAAAAAAAGGGTTCTCAATCCTGTGTAGACAGGGCGAGGAGAAGCCTGAGAACGAGAATTTACAGAGAAAGTTCTCAAGTGAGCCATGGAGAACCACAAAGGGCCAACTTTCTCATCTCTACCCTTAGCAAACTCTGCTGATCTGATTCAGCATCTGAGAGTCCATGATAGGGTCCCCTCACATGGCTCCAGGACCTGCAGCCTCAGGGGCTCCATCATGGCTCTGATTAATCAGAACCACTCAACTTTCAGCAAGCCCCCCTACTCCCATACTCATGAAATATGTTGATGTTTGAGAACAAACATTCTGGGAGAGACATCCAGGTGAGTTAATAATCAGAGAGATAAATTTATGCCCAAGGTAGCATATTCAGGTCTAACTGGGAGAAGGGAAGGTTAGAGTGGAACTGCAATCTGGTTTTACCAAGTGGATCCCGCTAAAGGCACAACACACTGTGGCATGTAAGCAGGAGCCCAAAACTCGGTTCTCTGTGTTAAGTCAGCATTTAGCTTTCAGGATGGGAAACAGGATTCCCATCTTCCCAGAGTTCTGCAGAAGCATCCACAATGGGTCAATGAGGTCTGCATAAAGGCTTGTGGTGACCTGCCAGCCGACAGTTCCCATGACAGTCTGGCCTAGCCTAAATCCAGTTGGATTTTCCTCCCAGTACTCGTTTGGTGGAAGGGTAAAAGCCAGCCAAGGGGCTGTCTTTGGGGGCTTGTGTCAATCTTCCCAGGGAAGTGCCAGGTTTCCACCTGGCCCAGGGAAGGATTTCTTTATTGGTTAGGCTGGATGAATACATCCCAGTTTCTTTCTCAGCACAGGTATATTTTTCATTCACTGATGATGGTGGAAAACCTCCTGCTCACACATGTATTATAATAAATGCATTATAAATGAGTAAGTAGGAAACAGTAAGGAAATGATGTTTTACTTTTAAATGCTAATTACGAAGCCCTGGTGCAGTTAATGTGCAGGGTGTTCTGTCAATTTTTAATGTTTATGCCAAGTGTAGTCTTCAATTTAACATGAGCTTTTAATCCTTTGAGTACTAAATTGCCTTTTAATGCTTGCAGAACAACATTGTGTTTGCACAAAGTCAGGTCTGAAAAATGTATTTAGTACAAGGTGTGTTGTGAGAAGGTGGGGGTGGGGTGGGCAGGGATCCTGTTTTGAAGGAGGAGGAGGAGGAGGAGAAAACAAGAGCCAAAGCAAGCAGCTCCCTGCTCCCATCCAGTGCCTCATTTCCTCTGCTTTCTGAGGCTGCGGGGAGCCTGGCTCTGAGGCTGCTGATTTTGCCCTCCAGTGAAAGCTCCAGCTCCCAGGAGCACCATCAACCCCAGAGTACACCTGGTGCCTTACAAAAGCCACAGAAGAAGGCAAAGCAAAGCTGGGGCATTGGATATATCCTGGCTACCCCTTCCCGACACCAAAGTAGAAAGAAGAGGTGTTTGGGGCATATCTTTGGGGGATGCAGAGGGCCCAACAGAACCACACATTATAAGGGAGACTAAGAAAACATGTTTATTTCCTACACAGGAAAAGAGGCTTGGCTCTAAATGGGAAAGCCTAGTGTGACACAGGCAGTGGAGGGCTGAGCATTACCCCACAGGCATGGAGGTGGTCTGTTTAAGGACTTCTCCTCCTGGTACAGACCCAAATCTGCTGGTCATAGGGTCTAAGTAAGCCTCACATTCTAGAACCTATTTCTCCACTCTCAATACTCTATCCTGACTCCTCAGTGCCATTAAACATATTCAGTGATGGGGCCGGAGAGATAGCATGGAGGTAGGGTGTTTGCCTTGTATTCAGAAGGATGGTGATTCGAATCCCGGCATCCCATATTGTCCCCTGAGCCTGCCAGGAGCAATTTCTGAGTGTAGACACAGGAGTAACCCCTGAGTGCTGCTGGGTGTGACCCAGAAACAAAAACAAAACAAAACAAAACATATTCAATGCTTCTGAGATTAGATTCAAATAGCAGAACTTATCTATCAGCGAAAGGAACTACTTTTTTTGTTTGTTTTGTTTTTTGTTTTTTGGGCCACACCCGGCAGTGCTCAGGGGTTACTCCTGGCTGTCTGCTCAGAAATAGCTCCTGGCAGGCACGGGGGACCATATAAGACACCGGGATTCGAACCAACCACCTTAGGTCCTGGATCAGCTGCTTGCAAGGCAAACACTACTGTGCTATTTCTCTGGGCCCAGGAGGAACAATTTAATGCCCTCACTGAATGATGTGGACAACAGAGAATACTGATAGATTCTCATCATCCCATTCTGCAGAAGGACCCACTGCATTTGGGGTTGCATTCCTGCTCTTCCTGGGACCTCTCTCCATTCAGGGCTGCCTCCCTTGTCAGAGGCCATGCTTGCCCTATCCGCTCCTGACAGTCACTGGCCAGCAAAGGCCTGGGCTTCACCAGCCTGGACAAGTATTCACACTCTATCAAATGCTACTGCAGTTTGACAAATGCTTTCCACCTCCACATGGGAGAGCTGAGTTGATGCAGACCAAGGAGTCCCCTCCATCTAGTGGTGGGGGAAATGTATCCCCTAACTTTGGTCACAGAGCCCACCTGAAACCCTGCTTCATATTAGTTGTCAGCCAGTGCAATTGCTCTTTTGAAGGTTTGGGATGATTGGGTCTCAGTTGTTCCCTGTA
This sequence comes from Suncus etruscus, assembly GCF_024139225.1. Lineage (NCBI taxonomy): Eukaryota > Metazoa > Chordata > Mammalia > Eulipotyphla > Soricidae > Suncus > Suncus etruscus. Next base: position 69,382,098 of record NC_064862.1, read on the forward strand.
GAGTCTCAGAGCTACCATATCAGTCCATGCACCTTCAACCCCTCAGCCAGGTAGAAAAAGCAGCTGTTTTCCTTAGCTGATTAGCCATTCAGAAAGAAAAATGGTCACAAACACACACTCAGTAAACTACCTAATGATTAAATACTATATTGCTGAAATTTGAAATATAAAAGGCCATCCTTCTGTGTGGAAGCTAACAGGCACGCTTGACAAACTTCAGTACAGCTGCCCAGACGGCGCAGGAGCTAAGGGGGAGAGAAATTATGAGGTTTCATCACTTTTGAAGTTCCACAACAACAGAAAATACCACACAGAGTCCCAGGGCGGTCATTTAGTCGAGGGTGAGCGCAGCACGCATGGCCACCTTAAATAAGGGTTTTATGAAGCTATTTATTACATGGTTGGCCACATAATAATTTGATGCGAAACTACGTGTTAGCTTTAAAGGTACAAGGAACAGTGACTGAGCAGACAAGGCAAGTCTGGGTTTTTTAAAAAGATCAAAAGCTGAGAGAGTTCTTATCTTTTTAGAAACTGAGGAGACTTCTAGGTCTGGCCTTATGCATGAACCTCAGAAGGTGGGAAGGGCAGAATGCCAACCTGTACATCTTAATTTCAGCTGCCCCTGAAATCACTTATCTACTAACCATCACACCCAACCATTTTATTTCCACCTCAGTGCAGTCAAATGAAAATGGTCTGGGTATATGGATTCCAATGAAGGCCACATTGGCCAAGGTGACTTGAGCTAGGACCCTGTTCTATTGGTAAATTGTGACTCCACCCCAGATACTACATGTAACTTTACCTGTTAGACTGCCCATACCTGGGAAGGGTCTTGGGAAGGTTGTATAAGGCCTTTGACTGAAAGGATTAAGGATTTTGCCAGGATGAGCCTCAGTGGTCTGGGGTGCAGGTTTCAAACCTGTAGCTATCTAGCTACAGAATGGTTCAGTTCCACCTTTCAGGTGCCATTTGTTGTTTAAAATAATAAAGAAGGCCCTTATGATGGAGCTGGATGGAGGTCAGAGGAGACATGGCGGAAAAAAGTTAAGACGCAGGGCAAGCTAAGAATGGCAAATGCTTAAATAGGTTTATGATATAGGCCACACATGTTGGTCAGGGCCAATAAAGATGTTATCTCTCTTGAAGCCTGCCTGTGAGTGAGTTTTCTACCCGCTACGACCACCTGAAGTTGCTGACCTGCCAGTTAATGGGGGATGGAGCCACATGGCCGGGGCCTAAGGACAAAGGCCTCCACCTCCATCCAGCTCCATCATAAGGGCCTTCTTTATTATTTTAAACAACAGTAAATAGTGGTTCTCTGAGGTGAGACAGTGAATAATTTGTCTCCACTCACTACCCGTCCAGCTCCTGATCTTGCTTTCTTCTCTAACACAGAACTGTCATAGGCAGGCAAGACCGAGCAGAGTTTCTGCCCCAGATACTGCCAGGTTCTTGGCACTCAGTAAGACCTCTAGACTAGTTCTTGACAATAATTCATGAGTGATGGACCACTGGGTCATTTGTGGGGCTCTTGGGCCTACAGCAGAGCTGATAGAGAAGAATAAGAGGAGATGACAGAGTCACAAGATAGAAAGACAGGCTTCTGAGTCATTAAGGGGCTCAAGTTCTCTACCGCATGGAGTCAGTGCCATAGATCAGGAGTTGACTCCATTATCTCTGGGTCTCTACTCATGTCAGGTTCTACTGACAGCTGGAACTTTCCACGGACTCCATAAGAACCTCAACTACAAGGAGAGAGACTCAGAACTTGCTATTCAATCTTGATAAAAAAGGGTGAGGCTGCTTGTCTGAGAATTACTAAGGGTGTGCAAATGAAATGCAGGAGATAACAGAAAGCAAACAACAGCAAGAATCAAGCCCTTCTTTCTTCAATAACTAGACTCCAGTCTTCCAGGAACAGCAGCCCCAGTTTACTTTCTCCATACAACAAATTAGCAAAGAGCTCAATGCAAGTTCTTCCCATGATGCTCTCTGTTAGATCAGGCAAGAGAAGAGGAGGCAGAGAAGGTGGAGACAAGCACACTCATCCGCCTGGTAACGTGGTACAGCCAGGAAGATCTTTATAAACACCTGCCTACCCTCCATCATGAAACCTTCTCCCAGGAAAAGGCTAGTGGGAAATGACATTATTATTTCCTCATTTGGGATAAATTGCTACAGGCTGAGGACTAGAGGCAACAGTGCCAGAGTCATGATTTATGAAGTCCCGTGTCTCCCTCCTGGCCCTGAGATGCATTTAGAGCTCTTGCGGCAATATCCGGGATTATGGCTTTCAAATGAATCCCGGCCCACACATTATCACCAGGTGACCCGCTGGGTTTGGAAATGAGTTTTCCCAGGCGGCAATTAGGAGTTCCCTTCCCTTCTTTCTTTTTTTTTTTTTTTTTTTTTTTTTTTTTTTTTGGTTTTTGGTTTTTGGGCCACACCCAGCGGTGCTCAGGAGTTATTCCTGGCTGTCTGCTCAGAAATAGCTCCTGGCAGGCACGGGGGACCATATGGGACACCGGGATTCGAACCAACCACCTTTGGTCCTGGATCGGCTGCTTGCAAGGCAAACGCTGCTGTGCTATCTCTCCGGGCCCTCCTTCCCTTCTTTCAAGACATGCCTGCCTTCAGGACCTGGGTCAGCGGGGGAAGGCTGGCGGTGGGCCTGTTTTGAACTGCAGGGGGTGTTTGTACCTCCCCACTCTCTGCAGAAACCCCCACACAGTGACGCACCATAGCTGCCCCAGTTCTCTCACCAAGCCTTTCTCCATCTTTCCCCTCAGCCCATCTTCCACAGGGTCAGGAGGGCCAGCAAGCTGCCGGGGGAGCTGTGGAGCTCTGGAGGGGTCTGAGGGAGTCTGCGAGGGGTGTGAATGAGGGTCTATAGGGTGTCTGTGAAGATCTGTCTCCCTACAGGTAGATTCAGGAGGACTTTCCAGAGAAGATCTTGCTTTCCCCACAGGAGACAAAGCTGTTTGTATTTGGCAGGCCAGGGCTGCCTTCCTGGGTGGGTTTAAGCACAGCATTTTTTTAGGACAGGAAACTGTCATCCAGCCAGTCTCAGCACCTCAGTTCCCTGAGAACACTTGCTCAGTCAGCACACAGGTGTCTGTGGAGCTCGAAACCGGGTCACTTATGACTCTCACGAAAGGTAGAGCCCTTGATTCCACAGCACAGAGCGAAGGAGCCATCCAAGGCTGGGCGATCAGAGTTGTAAGCAGTAGAGAGACCACCCTATGTCGACAAAGGAGCCTGCTCATGCACAAATCCTTTGCTTTCTTCTTCCATACCACCCTTCTAATCAGCGCAACATGTCCCCATCACATCTCTCTTGGGTCTAACTACTCTTTTACCCACTGGCTATGGAGAGCTCAAGTAGCTGCTAAGTGGCTGCTGGGTATGGAACAGGCCTGAGTTCCAGCCCTGAGTACCAAGCCTGGATAGTCCCTGAAATGGCCAGATGTGCCCCCACTCCTCACACAATGACAACAACATCAATTACTTCCTGCCCAGAATTGCACATTCTTCTGCCTCTGAGTTCCCTTGATTGGAGCTGCCAGTTGACTGGGCGACTGGCTGTGACTGCCAACTCTGAACAAGACTGCGTGTGAAGAGCCCATTGGTGTTCACATTCTTGGAGCACCAGAAAGGAGACACCAAAAAAATAAGCCAATAAATCAAAAAAGGCATCTATAAACTTTGAGGATTAGCAGGACCAGAAAGATGGGTTGCTGCTCCCTGGAATTCCAGATGGTCCCCTAAGCCCCACCAGGAATGATCTCTGGGCATATTCCCAGAAGTAAATCCTGAGCATCACTGGGTGTGGCCTCCTCCCACCCCCTACCACCAAAATAGGAGCTGGATGGTTGGGAAGCCCAGAAGGTTCCATTTAGCAGAAGAACTGTAGAGTTTGTGCCACAGGGAATGTGGCTGAGGGAAAGGCCATAGGGCAGAGTGGGTGGTTCAGTACAGGCGAGTGTGAGGAGGAAGCAGTGAGAGAAGCCACAGAAGCAGGACCAAGCCAGGCCTCCGTGGGCTTTATCAAAGTCATTGGAAGCTGACCGGCTCCCTCTGAGTCAGTGATAAAATGGGCCAGACTAGAGGCCTGGTGACTAAATGGCAGGCTGGTGGACAGGAGTGCCCAGGCACAGAGCTGACCTAGCCCGGCCTCAGCGCTCAGAGGTCAGGAAAGTTAAGCACCACCGTCTGCTTTCTGGGGAGGGGACTAAAATCCAGGGCATGTGTCTCAACTTGGTGCTCTGACAACATGTCTGACTTGGTGGAGGAGCTGCTAGAAGAGAGGGCAGGAGACAAGGGGAAGCTTTAAGGAGTGAGTGCTGAGCATCAGAAACTGAGCACAAACCATGGGGGTTGCAGGCTTCTCTCTGGATCTCCTCATTTGAGGTCCCTGGAGTTGGAGCCCAAAGTCATTCCCACAGAGGCAAGCAGGGAGACCAGATTTGTCTGAGTGCTGCCTTTAGGGAGCTTCTGGCTCTTCCTTTCGCTGAGACTCCTGGTCTGCAGCACGTGTCATCTCCCAAAGTTCTCCATCCCACACATGAACTGGGTGTACCGGGTATGGGCCAGACCCTGCACAGGCCCTCTCCTGCCATTCTCTGGGGCACAGAATACTGCTAGAGGCGCAGTGAACACGGTACATTTGCTTTGCTGCTGTCACCACCATAGCCCACACTCTGTGCCTGTACCCAGCCCATGAGCTCCCACGGAAGGGAAGAGAATAACTCTATGCTCCACCCCTAGAGTGGAACGTCTATTGTGGCAATAAGCCCTGTGATCACAACTTTGGCCACAGCTAGAATTGATAGGTGCTGGATTTCAGATGCTCCTGTCTTTGTGGAGAATCTCCCAAGGAGTGTGCAAGGGGTCCCAGAACTGGGTGTTCCAGGTATTACAGAAGATTCTCCACTAACATCAGCCTAAAGATGTGATGCTTTCGGGCCCGGAGAGATAGCATAGTGGCGTTTGCTTTGCAATCAGCCGATCCAGGACCTAAGGTGGTTGGTTCGAATCCCGGTGTCCCATATGGTCCCATGTGCCTGCCAGGAGCTATTTCTGAGCAGACAGCCAGGAGTAACCCCTGAGCACTGCCAGGTGTGGGCCCCCCCCCCCAAAAAAAAAAGATGTGATGCTTTCAGGCTCTGTAGTGTGAAGGCCTCCCTCTACACTGGAGCTGCCCTGGGCATGTTTGGGGCCTCCAGGGCCATAGTAAACAAAGCCTGGTGCCCATGTGATGTCAGGGATGGAACCAGAGTCTGTACAAGCCTTGTTTCTCTGCCAAGTTTCTCCAGCCCATGTGCAGAAATGGATGAAGGTGGAGAGCACTAGTTCTGCATCTAGACTGTGGAAATGAAAAGTTTGCAACTTTTGTGCTTTGGGTTCCACCCAGCCCAGAGACACCAGGAGAAAGAAAGCCCTGCAGTTAGGACTTTGAAAGCTTCCTGGAGGTTCCATGGCACCAGGCTGGTCTTTGAGTAGCATTCAGCAGACTCTGCAGCTGTGTGGCCACCAGCAAAGCTGACAGTGGCCCTTCCTATGTCCTGTTCTCCCTCCTGCTGCTAATTCTGCTAATCCCCAGCCTGGCTCTGGCTCGGGTAAATCTATCTGTGTGGCTCCTGCCAGGCTGCAGAGAGCCTTAAGGATGTAGAACATCTCTCTGACAACCCTGCGGCCCACCAGAGAGCCGCCTGGAAAACCAGTTGGATTCGCCGAGAAGCCGGTATGAAAAGTGCTGAGGGCTCTCTGGCGCCGGCTGCCACGCATGTTAGGGCCTGTGAATAATAAAAGAGGAGCTTGTAATTCGACTAAAAAATGAAATTTCCCCATTTTTGCAGAATAAACAAAAACAAAATAATACATTAGCTCCGCAATATGTCTCTGCTTCGGGGCTTCAGATTGTCATTAAAGCTGGATTTTTATCCATGACAGATTTCTCTACTCCCTTGCAGCCGAATAAGGAAACACACAATCTTATGCGTCTCCTTTCTCCCTTTCTTCCATCTGCATGTGGGGATTAACCTGCAGAGGAAGCCTCTGGGCCCTGGGCTCTGGTTTACAATGCTTTGCTTTGCAGTCTTGAAGTCTCTCCCCCAGGCACTCCTAAAAACCTGAAGGAGTAACTGGGAAATACCCCACACAGTTTTTGGAAGATGAAGGCTTCTTGGGATGTGGTAACCCCAAGAGAGTTACAGGGGCTGCTGAAACAGGATTCATGGAGTACCTGCAACTGGAAGAGCTGGTGCCCAGAGCTGGATCAAAGCTTCCAAAGACCTTATTTGAGGGTGCGATACCTATCTCCTCTGAGCAATGAGTGAGAATGAGATGGGGGCAGAGAAACAGTACAGCAGGGAGGGAGCTGGAGCCTGCCTCACATGCAGATAACCTGGGTTTGATCTGTGGTGCTGAATATGGTCCCTGGAGTACTGCCAAGAGTGATACCTGAGCACCACTGGATGTAACTCAAAAACCAATGTCGGAGAGATAGTACAATGTCTGTGCATGTAGCCAACATCAGTTTGATCTCTGGTATCACAAAGGTACCCAAGCCCTACCAGGATAATCCCAGAGCACAGAACCAAGAGTAAATCTTGGGCACCACTGGGTATGGCTCCAAAACAATACCCCCCCCCCCAATACAAAAACACCAAAGAACCCAAGAGTAGGTGGAGGAGTGTGAGGCCTTTCCTGAGGGTACAAACCTCTCCTAGGCTTCCACAGAAGTCCAGGCTCAGAACAGTTACTCTAAGGGTACAAGCTAAGACCTTCTTAGCAATGTGTCAGTATTGTGCTAGTCTCTCATGCCATGAATTAAATAAATAACGATGGGGCTGGATGGCGATGGATGGTGAAGGATTTCTTTCTGCCATCCCAGGCCACGTGGCTCAGCAACCCCATGAACCGGCGAGTTCCAGGCCCGGGTGAAACGCGAAATCACTCACTCACAGGCAGGCTTCAGGAAGAATCATCTTTATTTAGGCCCTAGCCACCACGTGTGTGTGGCCTATCTCATAACCTTTTAAGCATTCGGCCATTCTTAGCCCTGCATCTTATAATTCCATCATCTTCCTCCGAGAGCCCAGCAGGGCCAAAAGGCAAAAGCCTTTAATCCCCTGGCTTCCGGGTTTATCTACCTATTCCAAGACCCCTCCCTGGAATGGGTCGGGTCTTGGAAGTAAGGTCACACCTATTATCCGGTTCCCAAGACCCCTCCCAGAAATGGGTGGGTCTCAGATAGGTACCCTACACCAGACATGTGCCAGTATTCCAAAGGCCTGATGCCAGGTCCACAAGGGTGCTGACAGGACAGACCCAGGGTGAGGCCATGGAGGTCTGGAGGAGCTGAGGATACATCTTCTGAGAGTTGGCCACATTCCTTGCAGCTGCATACGTAAGTCCTGCTGAAGGCAGCTTCCCACTTTCATTATTCCCATGCTCCTCTGACTGTCAGAGGCAGGGACACAACATGGTATGACCAGATACATATAGACAAGGAAAAAAGGGAAAAAAGGCTTGGACATGCCCCAGCCCAGAAGGCCTGAATGTGCATCCTGAAACTCTCTCCTGGTAGAAACATCCTTCTTGGGTTCTCAGGTTCCTACCCACAGTCCCTGGAGAAAGCCCTCATTGGCAAGAGTTAAGGTAGATAGGGGTGACTGGAATACAACTCAACCTCACCCCATGGAACTCTGGGCACTGGTGGCTGAGTGACCAGAGAGATGCTGAGGGAAGCACACAGCACTAGCCCCGACTTGACTTCAGTCCTTCAGCCAGAGCCACTCCACAAGTGGCCCAGCTGACAGAACAGCTCACTTCCAGCTCTGATGTCTTGATAGGTTTTTAACAAATTCTCTTTCAGTTATCCAGCTGCTTAGCTAATCAGATATTATTACCTCCTTTGTGCTTCCTTTCTCTGCTCTCTCTCTGTTTATCAGGCCTGCCTTGCTGTAAAAAGAGCTCCGTAATGATCCCTATCTAAATATTTCACTTCTAATACAAAGGTCTGTGTTTTGCATTCCAGAGAGACTCTGCAGCTCACTCTGCTAAGAAGGAGCTCCCCTGCCTCTTTGGAGAAAATAAGCTGATTTGAGTCGTACACGATCTCGATGGAATTCCCCTGTTTAATGGATCCTTCATGCCAAACTGGGCAGGCCAGCACTGGGACTGAAGATCGACAGCCCACACACTCCGAGGCTTCAATCCTGAATGCTGCCCAGCAGCCACATCTCACAGGGAGATTTGGCAAATATCCGAGGCCTATGGGACAGCCATGGGGGAGTCAACCCTCAGAGCAGGGAGATATGAAGTGTCCCACGGGATCCCAGACCTGTTGTCATCAGCCACATGCAGTACTCTCCATATTGCTGCTTGTCCTTCAGAAGGTCTCTGACTTTCACAACAGTCCTGGTCTGGCATGAACTATACACCTGCCTATAGGACATGACTTAAGTCTGGGCTTCAGAGGCAAAGTGAGGCTCAGCTCAGGCCAACACCTTCCCTAAAGAGGATTCAAATTCATTTGTGCGAGAATTGATGGGCTCACCATCAGTTACTCTTCTTGGCAATGAGGCAAAGACCCCTGGAACAAAAGGCTGGCAGAAGCCTGAGAGCCAGTGGTCTGCTGAACAGGCCTGAAGCCTGGGCAGTGAAGCAGAGCTAAGGAAGTCAGGGGATAAAGGGGCTGTGCTGTGTGTGTCAAATGAAGGGGCTTCTTCAGAGCTGCCATGCCCTATTTCAGAGAGCACCAACTCCTGGGCAGTGCTTAAGAGAGGTGTCCCCAGGGCAGTGATGAGTGGGCCCATATGATCAGGCAGCATAGTTCCAGAGCCCATTTTTGCATCTGTAAGATGGAGCAACTGGTACCCCAAGTATTAAAGTTGGCTTCATAACAGTGTTTTGGGTAGTTTTTTGGAGGGAACCATACCCAGCGATACTCATGAGCTACAAATAACTCTGTACTCAGGAACTACTCTTGATGGTGCTTGGAAGACCATATGTGACTGGGGATCAAACCCAGGTCATCCGTATGCAAGGTAAATATCCTACTTGCTGTATTAGCTCTCCAGCCCAAGCATGACAGTGCTTTGGAAACTGTCACCCTTTCTAAAACATACAAGGTATTGAAGAGTTAACTTTACTTGGCATCTCAAGGGTGAATTCTTTCAGTTCTTTATAATTCTCTACTGTTTACACATGTAGCATTAGGCCAATTAGTCAAATCATGCAATGAAAAGTTTTTTTTAACAACACTGTAAAATTAAGGTTGATAGAGGAAAAACATGTTTTCTGAATTTTGAAAAACCAAACTACTATTATAATAGCCTTTTACTATAAGACCCAATTATGTATTTCTGTGCTACAATAGGTAAACATACAGAGGTTGTATTCTGAAAATGTGAATTTTGTTTTGTCAGTCATGGAAAATCCCAGCACAGCATTTTTGTAACCCAGAAGCTATCGATAGATAGAGATACCAAAGAGCCAGACAGGTGGTAAAGACATTGCACCCAAAAGGCTCAGCAAGCTCAGTTCCTCAGACACAGAGCAACCCCTGCCAAATAGAGAAATCAATGATGAGGAGTCCAGATGTCCATTCATGATCAGGAAAGGCTTCTGGCCACACCAACGCATCTGTCTAAGAACTCTTGGCAAGACTTTGATTTTGGGTCAACGTAAAAGGTGCCCCAACCCCCAACTTGGGTTTAAACCCATCATTACAGATGCAGTTGGTACCTATATCTCTCTTCTCTGCCCAAAAACTCTCACTATGCTCTGTAAGACACCAGAAGTGATCCTCTACCCAAGCCAATCATGGCCACCCTATCCCCCTAGTCCAGAACATGTGGTGTTACTCTGGAAACCCTGGCAGTTTCCAAAGGGGAAACTACTGGACACTTTTTTGGGGGAAATTCCCTCCTTAAAAAAAAAAAGCTGCTTTCCTGCATGGCACCACACCACAAGAAGCCTCAGTCATGCTGCCTCTCTGAGGGGAGAGAGTTCCCCAAAACAGGGAAGAACTGGAAGCATTGGGGTTTTCTGTGACATGGCTCAGCTCTGCACCTCCAGGTGGAAACCTTGCTGGGAGAGAGAGAAGTAGCTCACAAAGGAAGGCATCTTGCGCTGGGCTTCTCCTCACCTGCTAGAGGACCAAGGGGCTGACTGCAACTGTCCAGAGGAGGGATGTAGCTGTGACATGATGGTTCCTTAGCTCCCTCCTTGGGGCTCCAGACAGCAGCCTCTGGACAAGGAACTGAGAAAGCATCCAGAGGAGGTGGTGTAAACCATCACCGGGTTGGAAAATGGTATTTTTCATGCCGAAAGCTCAGAAGCTTAGAGGAGGTTGTCCAACTTTCCATTGGGAAAGGCTGAAAGCTCATGAAGAGGACGAGTCATTCTGCCAGCCCCCCATGTGCCAGGGCCTGTGGTGTCCCGCGGGCATGTGCTCTGCTGTTGTGCCTTTCCTGCCTCACACTGCCATGCAGACACATCTGAATGGAGTTCCAAGACCTACACTGTGGGTCTCCAAGCTCTAGAGACTAATTATTTCAAGTCAACCTGCAGTGTGCACTTGGGGCCCAGTTTTAACACTTCATATGGCTGCATTTACTAGCCTTGCTACTGTCAAAAAGAAAGACTATTGCTCCATGCAATACTTTAAAGAGCCAAGTGACAATTTTTCAAGTAATTATCAGCAAAAATGCCTCATAGAAAGGTAGAACCTGAATATCCCACTGAGAAAAACTACCTAGAAAAACAATGAGGTGCTACAGACAATGCTGCAAAGCAGGCATTGTGGCAGCTCTTTCACAGGTCTTTGCCCACTTTCCATGATGTGCTGCCTTGTGGACAGAATTTGTTTGCTTTTCAGTTTTTTCTTTGGATATACCTGTTGTTGCTCTTGGCACAAGGGGTCTTTCAGGGTCATAATTTGGGGACCAGCCAGTACTGGGATCAAACCTGGGCCTGCATCATACAAAGTATGCATTTCAGCTCTTTGAGACTTCTCTCTGTCTCCAGGAATAGAATTGAATCTCATTTTTGATGCTAAAAAAGTCAGGAGATTAGTAACACTGAACTACATAATACTGTATATCCTTGCAAAAAAGTGAACAAATTTACTATCCACAATTTTTACTGCTTTGCAAGAAATTTCTTAGTTATTAGCTATGTAGGTAAGTGATCTTTCTAAAATGTAACCAATATTATTTATCCTCCTACAGGTATTCTCTGGTTTAGAGTAGACCAGAGGCTAATTATAGCCCACTGTATGTATAAATAAAGTTTTATTGAATGCAATCATATTCATTTCCATATTGCTCAGAATGCAGCTCAGTGGTAGAGTCATGTATGGTCAGGGTAGTGTGCCAATCCCCATCTCCCTCCTTGTCCTCACACTCCTCACTCACCACCACTTTTACCACTCGCCCACCATTGTACTGTCTTTGGTTGCTTTTTTTGCTACAAAGCAGAGGATTCCAGAAAAGAAAACTGTACATACCTCAAAGTCCCAAATAATTACTATGTGCCCTTCACAGGAAAAGTCTGCTGCCTGGCCTTGCTTTAGAGCGATGGTTTATTCTCTTTCTCTCAATTGGCAGATAATGCATTTCTACAATACATCTTGCAGAGTTGTAAAGTACTCCAGTAATTCCATAGTTCCATAGCCATTAGCAGTGATTTCTGACTTATTATGGGTTGTGGTACAAAGAAGATAAACTGTGGATTACATACAATTTTCTTGGTCCAGACTCTAATTTTATCCTTTGTGATTCAAGAAACAAATCACAAAGCATGAGAGAAAATCATATTGAAATATTAACACTAAATAACCATATCATCACCATTAAAGGACATTACAGAAGCAAGCATTCTAATTTCTCAAAGCAGAAAATAATTGCAAATTTCTAAGCCCAAACAATGATAACAATTTACTACAAGGTACTTATAACTGATTGTCATGTCCCAGTGTGCCTACTTGAGAAGCATTGCTCTGATTTAAAAATATTTTTTTAAACTTTATTTTGGGCCATAACTGGCACTGCACTAGGGGCAACTCCTGACGGTGCTTGGGAAACCCTGCAGTGCCAGGACTGAAGCCAGAGATCCCACATTCAAAGCCTGTTCTCAGCCAAATGAGATCATCTCTCTAACTGCAGAACCACTGACTTAAAATTGATGGGTTAAAACAATAAAGAAGAAGCATTATCCACTCACTTATTCATCCATATAAGACATGCTTGTCAGCTGTAGGCAGGCTCAGTGGCAAGCATTTTGGAGTCCAGAGTCACGGAAGACCCGGGTGCATGACCTTGGTGCTTAAGAAGGTTCAGGGAATAAATTATTGCCCCTTTGAGGGATCTAAAAGGAAGTAGTGAGGAAAGAGGGGCTGGAGGGGAAACTGCCCCAGGAAAGCAGATCTAAGAACCTTAAGGTTAACACACTTCTCCCACAGTCCCATGATTAAGTCCTGGAATACAGTTCAGAACCCAAGTATCCAGGTGAAAACGTCTTTTCTGGGGTATTTGAAGTGTTCTGAGTAGTTAGATTTTCAAGGAGATATAAATGCATGTCAGGTGATGCTATTTTTAAGTTTTATTTATTTTGCTTATACCTGCCAGTGCTCAGGGCTTACTCTTGGCTCTACACTCAGGAATCATTCCTGGCAGGACTTTGGGGAATATATAGGGTGCTGGGTGTTGAATATGGGTCAGTCACATGTACGGCAAGTGGTTCTACCCACTATACTATCTCTCCAGATCTATATTTAAATTGTTATACTTTTTATATAGGTAAAAGGAGGAACTGGAAAGCAGTTTGCCTTGCATGTGGCTGACCCAGGTTTGATCCCTAGCACCCCGTGTGAATTCCCTAACTGCACAGCTATGTGTGGTCCAAACATCTAACCAAATCAACAAATAAACAAACAGCAACTATCCCAGGAAAGAGCAACTGTGCAAGGAAAAGGAATCTGAATATGAGATGACAAATCTGACCAGCAAATAAAAAGAACTATTTCAGCATTACCAAGAAGTCAAAAATATCTGCATATCCAAACATGAACAAGAAACTAGCTGTAGCTTACAATAATGGAAATCACACTAATGAAATCACTCTTGAAATTCAGAGCTACTCCAATTTTTTATGATCCTTTCGCAATTGGGTAGAGTCTTTCTGTTTACTTAGTCTTTAGTACAAATGATGATGTACGACCTTATGCTCTTTATAAATTCTTATATTTAAACAATGTCGATCCTTTTTCTTCAGGCTACTAAGTAAATACCATCCTGGCAACTAAAATGGTACACCTTGTTTAACTCTAAAATATACCAAGAAGAAATAAGGCGAGATATTCTATTGTATCTTATTACTCATATCTGCAGGGTAACTCAGGGCCTTCACCGTCCATTGCAAATGGGCTGGTTCAGTGCATCCAGCAAGTTGAATTTTACTTAGAAGACTGAGAAATCTGATGAAGGTTGCTGTCCACTACTTGGTCCATCCTAAATAAATGAGCCTTGATTGGGCCTATAAATATCTGAGATCAGAGTAACAATTTATGATTATGTAATCATAACAATCTGACAATGTATTAACTGCTCAGAGATGCACATAAACAACCCTTACTACCAAAGCAGGACAGAAAGCACAAGAGAGAAACCACACTCAATGCTGTGTGCACCAGTGTTTCTCCCAGGATGCCTCTGGCCAACCTGATTCTAAGCTCTTCTGAACTGAGTGAAACTTATCTTAACCTCACTTCCCACCAAACAAACTCTAACCTTCCCTCAGCTGCTTCAGGAAGCCTCTTCCTAATACCTTGAATGTTCCTACTTCATGTATTTGTTTATTCAAAATGGGTTTGAGCACAAGTAAGAGTATCTATATTACTTGGCTTTACCATTTACTAACTATGGCCTTAAGTGAAGTAACTCCTCTCTACTTAATTACATGTGTATGGAAGGTAGAAAGACTAAGAAAACATTCAAAGCCCATCTTGTAGGGGTCTTATGAGAATGAAATAAGTTCCAAAATATAAAGAGCCTAAAATGGTGGAAATATAAAGTGTTTGACAAGTAAGATCTGACATCTCGTCTTTCCTCACTCTTAATTGAAATTCTTTTCTGGGTCTCAGATACCATGATCTCCTCTCCTGACTTCACAATTCATCTCCCACCCACAGGCACTGTTCATGGATGTGTAGCTTTCCCAGAAACAGTAAGTAGTTTCTTTTTCAGGCAAATTCTTTGAGAATAAGACTTGTATGTTTTGGGCTTATTGCACATGAAAAATTAATCTGATAAAATGATAGGCTAACAGCATGATTTCCCTAATCTTTTAAGTGTAAACTACCCCAAGGCAACAAAAATTTATAACTGGTCTGTAGTAGAAAGCTTACCATGGCAGTGAGGGTTAGGGGGAATAGGATATGTGAGGTGGGGAAACAATGGCATACTGGTCGAAAAAAGTGAATATTCTGGTAGAGGATGTGATACTAGAATGTTTTATGCATAAAACCCTACCAATAACAGCATGCTAAATTATGGTGTCTAATATAAAATTAAAAAATTTAAAAAAATTGTAGGCTAACAATTAGCAGACTCTGACGGGGCTAACAACTGGAACTAAATTGCATGGTGGGCCATCAAAAACACTATTTTGGGTAGCAACTGTCAAGGTAGTTAGTAGTAGGACACTAAAATGTGCAACACTTACAGGCTAGTAAGCATCTGAAATGGCAAATAATGCCAGGAAGAAACATGAGGGGGGATAAAACATAAAAACAAGGGGCAAGAGCATCTCCTTTTACATGTGCTATTGACCAATTCCCATTCTTTGTGACTCAGAGAAGTGAGACAGTCAGTGGTTTTCAACCTTTTTTACATCTACAGACCAGTGAAAATAGAACCATTCTGTGAACAGATAAATCAATAATACAAACCATTATTTAAGATAAGACTATGTTTCAACATTTCTAAATCAATATTTCTAACAGTACTGTGATGTCATCCAGGGGTAGCATATAGTCAATGAAAGAAAGATTTTTTTTTTAATGTGAACTGGCAAAACTTTTTTCTACAGAATGCATAGGTAGGAATGCATTCTCCAGGTCAGATCGTTGGCATTCCTATTCAGAAAAGGAAGTTAGAATCAGGGGCCTTTCCAATCCTAGACTGTCCTCATGGGTTACCTTTGAAGTCACCACTGAATGTGGACTTTGAAGTACCATGTGGCACTCTGAGGCCTTCTCCTATGCATCAGACTGATGTTGGGAGTCCCATTAGCCCTTGCTTGTAGCTGTCTTGAGAAAAGAAATGAGACATACTTTAAGGCACAAGACCTCAGAGAAAGTTTGTTGTGGGGCATCTGGAGCAGAACTTCCTGATTTAAGGGCAGATTCACAGAGTGGGGGTTCTTGGGAAATGAGTGACAACAGAGTGACCTTGAAACCATTTAGAAAAAATCACAAGGACAGCAAAAGACAATTGAAGAAAATTTACAG
The DNA here is from genome assembly GCF_024139225.1 of Suncus etruscus. Taxonomy (NCBI): domain Eukaryota; kingdom Metazoa; phylum Chordata; class Mammalia; order Eulipotyphla; family Soricidae; genus Suncus; species Suncus etruscus. Next base: position 69,397,624 of record NC_064862.1, read on the forward strand.
GGAAGCAATTTATCCACTTATCCAGATGAATTCACCAGTTAATTTTGGGGAGCCATGGACCCCCCATACTGTTTAAGTTCCATTATTTGAGCCATACATCTTTATTATCAACATGCTAAGACCCAGATAGCTCAAGACTGAGGCACATCATTAAAATTTGAGAAACTTGGGGCCGGAGAGATAGCATGGAGGTAAGGCATTTGCCTTTCATGCAGAAGGTCATCAGTTCGAATCCCGGCGTCCCATATGGTCCCCTGTGCTTGCCAGGAGCAATTTCTGAGCATGGAGCCAGGAGTAACCCCTGAGCACAGCCGGGTGAGACCCAAAAACCAAAAAAAAAAAAAAAATTTGAGAAACTTGATACACAGATGATCTTGGGTGACCCACAAAATCCTCCCTGGCATATATCTGGCTACTTTATGTTTGTTCACAGGTTGCATGAAAACAACCACGTTTTTTTCCTTTTTCCTCTGTACATGCTAAAAGCTTGTTTTCAGAAACTGAGGCTGATATAGCCAGAGAGCCAGGATAACAGATAAAGGGGCCTCCTGAATTTCAAAGCACATTTATATACTCGTTTCTTAGATGAGATCTTTAGTCTTTCCTCCTGCAGGGTTGCTTAACTAACCTATTTTAGCATATTGGCATTATTGGTTCTTTTCTAGTGTTTTTTCCCTTTCTCTGGAGGATTTCCTGCCTTTCTATATCATGTTTCTGCTTTTAAACATTTTCTCTTAGTCTGTCTCATATACACAGAGTAGTCCCATACCAGTCAAGGTCACAGAGCTTGTGTCGAGGTACACAGACAGGTAGCACAAACCTGCAAATTCAGATGGACACATAAGGACAGTCAGTCCAAAAAGACTTGTAGAAGGCTCACACAAGCTCTCCTAACCCCAGCTGTAGGTGTGGGGCCTAAGAGGAAAGTGCTTTGATGAAGGTGACATGAGTTGGTAACATCAAGGAGTAAGAAGAACAGCCCTCTGGGAGTGATAGAGGCAGAAAACCTTAGGATAGAGCAGGAACTAAGAACAGAATATAAAAAGATTGTTTTATGAGCTTTGATTTATTTAACTCTTATCAAAGCCCTAGAAAAGGATTTGTCTCAGATTCTAAATTAGACAAAGAAAAGCTAAGTACTTGCCCGAAGTTTGTTCACACTCAAAACACATGTCACCATCACTCAACTATTTCCAGTCCCTTATACCAGGCCATGGGGGTGGCAGGTCCTAAACAGCTAGTGTTGGTAGGTCAATAGCTCAAATAACAACAAAACTAGTAAGTCCCATGAATTCTCCTGTGCTGAGTCTCTGCACAACAATGTCTGCAGTGAGTTCACTGGACTTCTGTGTTCCACATAGAAGCAATTCCAAACTGTCCTTCTAGGGCTAGTGTCACCTGAATGCAGGTGAGTCACCTCTGCATAGTAGAGAGTGAGCAAGGCACAGCCAAAGAGAGCAGTATGACCAACTCTTCCCCAGAAAGTGGACTCTGCCCACTCAGCACAGGCCATGTCCTAGTAAACTCACATTAGAGGAAGGCCATGGAATGATGGTTGTGGAGAGGGAGAACAGATATGAGGAAGACAAACCCACCATCTTCACTATCACTGGCTTGAAAGTAATCTAGTCATTGGGACCAGGAGACAGTACAGGGTTAGGGAACGGGCCTGGCATGCATCTGAGTCAGGTTCCATTTTAGTACTACATGGGCTGCTGGGCATTGACAGGTGCACCCTAGAAAGTCCCCAGCAGGACCAGGGTTCAGGGAACCCTGACATCACAGGGTATGAATATCCTTCAGTCCCTGCACTGGACCACAGCCACGTTGGCCAAAAATCACTGATAGGCCCCTATATCTTCAGATATCTTGGGATCTTCATCCCAAGAGATAAAGGTTCCATAGAGGTTTCCCTACTTTAAGGTACATCCAAAAAAATATTTTCACTGAGTCTCTGCACATGAGCATGAACACCACATTGGGCCTTTGCAGCTTCTCTTGTCCTGGCAAACAGTAACAACACCAAAGCTGAGTGGCTCGTCCCTGTCTCACCATGTCACTGTTCCCTGGTAAAAATGAGTAGGGGCTCTGTCCTGAAGTGCAGGGGGGCCTTTATATGAGCCAAGTGGGGCTTGAGGTGCTTTGCAACACTCACTGGGGTTTTGAACATGTTCCTCAACATGGAACAAAGTGTGAGACCCAATGATCCTCTCTGGCTCTGTGTGCCATGGGAGAATGTCCAAGAGGGGCACTGCTGGGGCGCAAGACCTTGCTGTTCAGGTCAGACACAAAGGGTTGGGATCACCCTGCGTCCCCGCCTGCGCCACCAGCCCAACAGCCAAACACAGCCCAATCAGGCAACATGTACAATAGACCTAGGCAGGGAATTGGCAGGGCATCCTTCGATCAGACTGTTCACCAGCCTCAGTGTGGGCTGGTCTGGCCCAGCCCCAGCCCGCTGCCCTGAGCCAGAGCCCTTGCACTAATGCAGTCCTTGAGCGGCAGCCACGCAAAGCCTAGATCTCCTGGCACAGCTTGAGTCGCTCTTGCCCGCAGCTGTCAGCGGCACAGTCTGTTTGATGCCGCACGATGGCAGCGATTCAGTCATTCTGGGGATGCTTCCAGGCTGTGTTCTCGGGCGTGGGGAGAAAGAGAATCCCCTCGGGGAGGCAAGAGGGGGCTGGTCCCCCTGCCAGCAGGCTGGCTTGTCCTCATCTAAACACTGTGGAAAGTCTGCCAGGGGGGTTGTTTTGAAACCTGGCAGCTGAATGGCCCTGACGTTTAACTTGGGACCATCCAGGTGACCTCTGAAGTGAGATGCTCTCCTGCCAGCCACCCTGCCCGAATGTGCCGGCGAGCTGGCGGCAGTACTAATAGTACAAGATCCATCTTGACATTATCTAGGCAGAGAGGGAAATGGCCCCTTTGGTGAAACCCCATGGACTTTGCCTTCACCTCACGGCAGAAGGCTGCTGATGCAAAGGCTGGTATTTGCCTGCAATCTTTCCCTGGGAAGTAATTAGTTTCCATTTAGAGGGATGACAAATTGATCAGGCAGGAGTCGCACTGAGCTCAGAGTTGAAGCTAAAACGGCGAGGGCTGTGGCTCTGGAAAGGCAGGTTTGAGGGTCCGTCGATGCATTTTACAGTTTCAAAATTCAATCACCCAACAGCAGGAGAGGAAAGACACTGCTCTGCACAGAGAAGTGAAGCCTGCATCTCCTTCTGCAAGTTCATTATCGCCCTGCTAAAGCATGACGGCGGTGTGAAATGGGTTAGACGCACGGATGCCTCTGTTAACGGCCAAAGGAAAAAAAAAAGTCGCACATCATTAGGAATGGAATAAACGATACTGAGGCACAGAGCAGAAATGATTTGATTAGTAATTTCCAGTTTTGAAAAGACCTGGAAAAGTACCAAATGACTCTACAGAAGGTGTGATGGAGTTCTTAATTGCTATAACTGCTCTGGGAGACTTGATGATTTGTGACATAGAATACAGCACAGTACGCTAACGCTAATAACCGTTAATTAAATGCAGCAATGATATACTCTCAAAATGCACATACAAGTTACCATAATTTCTAGATTAAAAGCTGCACTGTCAGAAGCCAAAGGCAAAGAAGGGTGGAGGGAACAAGAGACATCTCTCTCGCCTTCCTGAGCACAGCCCCCGGGTCTACCCCAGAATGCAGCGGCCAGAAAACACTATGGGACCAACACACAGAGCAGGAGAAAGTGAAGCAGCTCCTGAACATGCTGGCCCTCTGGAGGGAGAGTTATTAATTCTGAAAGGCTGTTGCTGCACCAGACCATCTGGTGGTGGGATGGGGTTGGGGTGGGGGTGGGGTGTTTCAGTGGCTGGGGCTGCTTCCGGTTGGATCTGCCTGGCCCCTATGACATTTCTCACTCGAATAGTTGTCCAGCCAGGTCAGAGATGTTCGGGAGAGGCAGCTGGTGGGAGCACAAGCCCTGCAGTTGTAAGTACTCCCTGTTCCAAGAGTAGCCCCTAATGAATGAGGGGAGGTGAGGAGGGTTGATGTGGGGCTGGCAGGATTGACATGAAAGCCTCATTTGAATGGAAGATAAAAGAAGCCAATTAATCTCCTTCCCTTTGGGTGCAGAGTGCTTGGGAGCCTGAAGGAAGAGACGAAGGAAATGCTACTACTTCCAACTCAATTATCTTGGTCATGGCAGAGAAAGCTAGAACAAATGGAGAGAGCCAGAGACGATGCAAATGCACCATTTCAGGCCAGGGCAGCCTCGACTTCTCGCCTTTGTATTTTGTTTGTTTGATTGATTGGTTTGATTTGGGACCACACCCTTGATGTTCAGGGATTACTCCTGGCTCTGTATTCAGAAACTATTCATGGAAGTGCTTGGGAGACCATATGGGATGCTAGGGATCAAACCCAGGTCAACTATACGCAAGGTAAGCACTGTACCTAGTGCTATCACTCTAGTCCCATAACTTTCTACTTTAGCTGTAACTGAAACCACCAACCTTTAGGATAAAACAAGCATTCTGTCTCTTGGAGCAATCCTGGAGCTTGAGAAACACTGTGTAGCTGTTTGCTAACCAGGATCCTATAACTCCCTATGACCAGGGAACTGAGACAGAAAAGGAACAGGCCAGGCAGATTCATCCTGTAGTATGGAACACAATGGGGATCAATGCTCCTAGGGTAAGGAGGAAGCAGAGGCTTGGAAAGCAAAGGTCTGGATCAGATGTCTTGGAAGAGGAACCACTGAAGCCAAGTGTGTCCCTAAGACAACCAGGGGGCTGCAGAGTCCAGGAACTGCCCTGAGTAAGAGGGGGAGAAGCCCGAGAGAGGCTTGGGAAAAGAGAGCAGGCCTGACAGGGTAGTGAAGGAGGGACAGAAAGGCCAAGGTACATGGGACCCTTTGCCATTCCTGGGCAGCTTAGGGGATACTCACTTTCCAGAACCTTCAAGAGCTTCCTTTACCTAAAGCTTCTCCTGACCACAGTCCCCAACATGACATCCCAGTCCCCTGAGTTCCTTTGACTCCTCCCTCCTTCAATTCCTTCCTTCCTTCCTTCCTTCCTTCCTTCCTTCCTTCCTTCCTTCCTTCCTTCCTTCCTTCCTTCTTTCCTTCCTTCCTTCCTTCCTTCCTTCCTCCTTTCCTCCTTCCTTCCTTCCTCCTTTCCTCCTTCCTTCCTTCCTTCCTCCTTCCTTCCTTCCTTCCTTCCTTCCTTCCTTCCTTCCTTCCTCCTTCCTTCCTTTCCTTCCTTCCTTCCTTCCTTCCTTCCTTCCTTCCTTCCTTCCTTCCTTCCTTCCTTCCTTCCTTCCTTCCTTCCTTCCTTCCTTCTTCTCTCCTTCTTTCCCTCTGTCCCTTTCTCCCTCCCCTTCTTCTCTGTCCTTTTAACCTTCTTCTTCTGCTTATCTCCTCCCTCATCTCCTTTTCCACAGAAAATCGTGGTTCTCTTATGGACTTCAGAGAAAGAAGGACAGAGAGGCCCGCAACAGCATGGGCCAATCACTTGACACAGCTCAGTCCCATTGAGAACATGGCCTCTCAGACTTGACTCCAAAGAGCCTCAATCAGAAACTTAATAATAATGCATCCAGGTGGCTGGAGAGATGGTATAGAGTTTAAAGCACCTGAGTGGCATTCACCCAATCCCAATTCATTCTTCAAACACCATAGATGGTCCCCAAAAGTCTTCAAGAGTGATCATTGAGTACGGAGCCAGGAACTGCCCTGAATAAGAGGGGAGCAGGGGCTAAACACCATTGAGTGTGGCCCCCAAATTAAAATAGGTGTACATGGGGGCTACTGTGATGCTCATGTGAGGAAAGGACCTGGTTTGGGGTTGTAGACCACAGAGCTGAGGGAGGAAGTTATAGCTGAAGCTGTTTGAGGAAACGGACAGACTGGCCACATGTGTGAGAAGTAAAAGCACAGGACTTGGGCAAGAGAGAATCTTTGGGGACAACTGTTACTTCAGGTGTTGGTATCTGGCTTGCGCACTGAACATCTCAGATGAAGAGAAGGGGAAAGACAGATCAAAGTAGATTCCTACCTGATAATTAGGGCCTTTGGATGGATTTATAAGGCAGTCCAGGAACCTTCCAGCACCCTGAGGAAATGGCAGAGTCACCAGAAACCCAGAGAAATGGCAGAGGACATGGATTAGCAGAAGGAGAGTTCAGCCTGGAGCACTGTTTACGACAGGTGCTGAGAAGCATCTGTGGTTAGGAGGAGCAGACACCTCCCAAGCTACATACTCTCTGGTCTAAAGATCATGAGAGAGATTGAGTATGGGGGCTTTGGTTACATGCCATCATCATCCTCAAAGTGATTTTGAGGACCAAGAATGTGAGCAGAATTTCCCTGGCTGAAAATGAAATCTGGGATGACACAGAGGGCAGAGGTCACTAGAGGCAAGCCAGGAGGTGTCGAGAGAAAAGAGATACAGGATAGAAGAATTTCATCGGGCCCGGGGAGATAGCACAGCGGTGTTTGCCTTGCAAGCAGCCTATCCAGGACCAAAGGTGGTTGGTTCGAATCCCGGTGTCCCATATGGTCCCCCGTGCCTGCCAGGAGCTATTTCTGAGCAGACAGCCAGGAGTAACCCCTGAGCACTGTCGGGTGTGGCCCAAAAACAAAAAAAACAAACAAAAACAGAAGAATTTCATCAAGCTGGGAAAAAAAGTCAGACATTCCTAATTATAAGCTCTTAGTAGAGGGTCTGAGAGCAAAGAGACTTGAGCTGGAAGAGGAGACCTGATCCTTTGCAGGGTCAGTGCCTGCTTAGGGCAAACACAAAACCAGCCTCGGTGCAGGGCTAAGTATGAAGGCAAGAGAGTGGAAGTCTGAGGAAAGAAAGCAGGGTTGGAGGTGTGGTCACCTCGTGTTTTCAGGGAACACTATGGCATATAATATGGTGAGAGGCTGAGGGGAGTTAGAAGCGAGAGAGAAATATGCACAGAGGCTGAATCTGGATAGGCTGACTTCACTTCAGTGAATGGATGGCTGGGCTGTTATGGTCCTAAACAGGTAAGTGTACCAGCCTAGAGGCAGAAGAAGCAGAGTTCGGGTGCCTGCATAGTTTTGCTTCTAAGAACTCAAATTTGTTTGAGGTCACAAATGGAAATAAACCTGGGCCCAACTCTAGCAAATAGTTTACAGTTTTATGGGAGAGATGGGTAAGACTTAAAAGTGAAAATGTAGCCAAGATGTTAAGCAAAGGAAGTATAGAGAGGCCTGTGAATTGATTGGGAACAGAGGAAGACTTCTTAATCCAGACTGCCCCTGCCCTCCAGTGTATCTATTTTTTTGGTTTGTTTGTTTTTGCTTTGTTTTGGGCCACTCCCAGTAGTGGCACTCAGGAGTTACTCCTAGCTCTATGCTCAGAATTTATTCATGGCAGTGTAGGAGACCATATGGGATGCTGGGAATTGGACCTGGCTGCAGCATGCAAGGTAAATGCCCTACCCGTTATACTATTACTCCAGGCCCCAATTCAGAAAAATAGAAGAAAATGACAAATAACCCACTGTAGGATATATAACATACTACAAAGCAACAAGAAGTTAGAAACATAAAAATCTCAACTCAAAATACTTTAAGCCTATGAAATGGCAAAAGCTAGAAAGGGGGAATAACAACAGGTGTTGATGAGGACTTTGGCCTGGTGGTGAGGGGTCTGCTTAGAAGTAGGTGATCAGAGGGTGTGCAATAGTTACTAAAATTAATCCAATGCTACTCCATGGCCCAGCCGTTCTCCTGGGGGTGTCTATCAGGGAAGTCACTTCAGTTCCACAAACAGTCCTGTACATGTTCCCAATTCAAGGTTGATTATGGTACTGGTGTCTGTCCTGGAAGATGGAGAGGGCAGCCTCAATTTTTTTTAAATTGTATTAAAGCACCATGATTTGCAAAGAGGTTTATAATAGCAGTTATGCATATGATTCAAATATATTTTACTTGGGGAATTGACTTGTATTATGGATTTTTAGCAACATTAAGAAGCTGCAAACTCTGTGCACACGGCAGCATCCCAGAGCTTAAATACATCATGTCAAGTGACAGGAAACATCACCAAGATTGAGCACTCTGTATCACATCATCTCACACTTCCACCTTGCAAGTTAAACATGCTACAGGGGAACACCCCATTCAGCAAGGTTCCAGAGCCACCTGGCATGTTTGGATGGGTGTCTGCAGTAGAGGAAGGCGTTGAGATAAAGGGGGAAAACTAAGAGATATCTTGCAGAGACCCCTGTGACAGTGCCTTAAATTAAAAAATAGGATTCATTTGTTATCTGACACCATAGCTCATATTTATACATGCATTTTTTTAATTAGATGGGAGAGATGTGAGGGTCTGATAAATATTCCTGTGGTCACGAGGTTCCTCTTATGTCTTGAAATTTAGGCAGGCCAGGACTGATTTCAATTCATGCCAGTAAAAAGAAGTTGCAAGCCAGGACCTGGGCGCTACTGGGAAGGGTCAGAAACACCCTATGATGAGGATCTGGAGCAGCAGGAGTCACAGGAGATGCAAGGTAGAAAAACAACTGTGAATGACTCTGGTTTCAGGCCAGGACCAAAGGAGCTGAATCCACCTCAGCAGCAGTGTGGAAGGAGCTATGCCTGGACTCTTGTAGGAGGAGCAAAACTGGAGGAGGCTGCCCAGAGGCTTTCCAGAAAATTCCAAGGTGGCAGTGCTGCAGCCTACATCAGAGTTTAATGCCTTTTTTCACAAACAAATTGTCTTTGTGGCTACTGAGAAGTGTCTCACTGTTTTAGGCCCACACGTCTATTCAAGGAAACCAAGTCTCCTTTTTCAATCTTCACCCACAAGCCAGACGGGTATTGATGAAAGCCTCTCTGTCTCCACCCCCCCCCATACACACACACACACACACACACACACACACACACACACACACACACACACACACATTAGCTCTGTACTAGTTAGAGAGAAACTGTTTCGCTCTAGTGCATCATGGGATTGTCAGCATGCCAGACCCTTCCATATGCAAGGTTTTTTCCCCTCCTTGTGAGTTTATTTTCCAAAGGTTGGTTCCGCTTATTTGAAATGATTCAAGTGCTAGGGCTCTAACTTTTTCCCTTGAGAGAATTATGACTGCTAGAAAAAATTTCCTGTTTCATCCTAACCTGTCAGCCTACCATCCGGGCCACCATCAACCATTTATTTTTCTTACAGGCACCAAGAAAAATGTTTTCAAGTATATTTTCTAAAGAGATGAATGTCACAAGACATCTGCATGCACGTACTACTTACACCACGGCCTCCCCAGGAAAGAGACCACAATGCTCTTTTAGTCTCCAAAACGTGTCCCGCGAGGCTAAATCTGTTCCAAGTGAGACTATAAACATCCCCCAGCCCCCTCTTTTGCCTGACAACCTTAATCCCTCTAAAAAGGCTCAGCCAGCCTTACAAGAGAGAACATACTGGAACATTTCCATGTTTAGTTCTTAAACACAAGGAAACTAATCAGAAGAGCTATAGAGAAACTGTGACCTCTGACCAATGTGACTGCAGCAGTGACACTGAATTCCCTTCTGAGTTCCTCCCAGAAACTGGGGATAGATAGGGCTGCTGACCTGTGGCTTCTCAGAGGGAAACTGAGGCAAGGAAATATCCAGTCTGCATCTACAGTAGCTGAGAGAGGCCTAATAGCTGGTCTGCTCAATCCAATTGGGTATAACCAATGCCATATTTCTCTGTGAGCAGATAAGAGAGAGAGAGAGAGACAGAGAGAGAGAGAGAGACAGAGACAGAGAGACAGAGACAGAGAGAGACAGAGACAGAGACAGAGAGACAGAGAGAGACAGAGACAGTCTTCATCTAAGGTAGCTGAGAGAGATCTAATGGCTTGTCTGCCCAAACCAACTGAGTATAACCAATGCCATATTTCTCTGTGAGCAGGTGAGAGAGAGAGAGAGAGAGAGAGAGAGAGACAGACAGAGACAGAGAGAAACAGAGACAGAGAGAGACAGAGAGAGGTGCTCAGATCCTCTGGAGGGCAGCTCATTTGCCCTAAACTCCAAAGCAATTACATAGTCTCTCACCAGTGCTGAGAAGACGATATTTCATTGGGTTTTATCTGGAAAACAGATTTTTGTTATTCTTCCCTCTAGAAAAGGGGTAATAAGAAAAAAAAAAAAAAAAGAACGTTGGTGTGCTTGGTGACAGTGGTGGCGGTTGGCAGTAGGGAGTGGTGGCTGGGGGAAAGGCCTGGCAAATGATACTTTGACATATATTATGCGCTTAATCTTTTGTGGCAACTTTTTTACATTTGTAAGAGTTATGGATTTTAAAAGTCAGGGCTAAGATGACTTAATGAGCATTCGCCCCCCTGGAAGTAGAAGGAGGGCTGATGTGTGTTAGTCAGCTGTTAGCTTTATTGCCTCTCTTCTGTACTAAAAGTGACAAGTTGAACACATTATAGAGAGCTCAGATGTGTTATGCAGATGAAGCCTGCAGCAATATCTGCCTGCTCTCTATTATTTATGATGTCTATATAATACAATGGACTGAGATTTAAGCCATTGTGATGCAGTTTGTTTTCCAGGGTGCTAAAGTACAGCACATTTTACAGAGAATTGCATCTCTGTTACATATTAATCAAATCCATCTTACATGCAGCTCTTACACTGTAAACTAAAGGGAAAAAAAGATTAAAGCGCTTGGCTTTTCCTCAGCTGTCAAGGACTGGCAATAAAATAATAATAAGGGCTTCTAAATAATGTGTGTGTGACAGGCCTGTGCTGGCTCGCACAGTCCTTTATGGAGGTTAACTACAAAATAAGTTCCAGTGAGTGATCGGGAACAGGCATGTGTGTAATACTGGAATGCCAACGATGGCATAATTCTTGAAAAGTTCATTTGCAGAAAATTCTCTGACTTGATGAGGCAAAGTTGGGCCTCTTGAATCATTCTGCCACTGTGTGCGGGCAGCATTTGCAGAGTTGTCCTGAAGTTATAGAACTTGCCCCACATGCAGTCCATTACAGCTGGCAACTCCATTCCCTGGCACCCAGGTGCGGGGGGGGGGGCTGTCTGCTCCCCAGGAAAGGGAGTCATGAGGAAAAGGGTTTTATGGCAGGAGATGTTCAAAGGTTGTAGGGTTCTGAGTGTGGGCAAGACTGGGGACATCACTTGTGTTTCTCCATGAGGGTTGATGGAAGTTTAGTGTAATTTTAGTTTGAGGGAAGAGGTTCTGGAGGTCATATAGCTGCTCTAAGCAACCCCTGGGGTGGCCCAAACCTCCACTCTGGAAAATGCTCCCTGGCAGTGAAGGTACTTTCCTGTCTTCTTTTCAACTCAACAGATTTCCCATTATCCTCCCACCCCCTTTGCACTCTCCACCAAAATGGCAGGTCCCAAGTGCTAGCTGTTTCTCATTCTTGCCCTCAGGAATGAAAATTGCCCACATGTCAGCCTGGACCTACTGTTCAGTTCCAGGTAATTTCTGAAGAAAGGAGGGCAGGGGAAATTGCACTTGGAAGCATTTACAGAAAGTTAACAAAGAGGCTAAATTTGCTCCTTTGGGGTAATCGGCAGACACAGCACAGTGGGGTTAGAATCTGCCCTTTACCTAAAAATGCAAGGTACAAATTTTCTACACTTATGGCCTGGCTCACCATCTCTATAGGCTAGTCACTAAAATATCCCACTGAAAGCATCACTCTACCTCTCTGGGGTCTGCTTTTCTCCCTGTATCTAGTGCAGGAAGAACAATGCTTTCTGCCTCATTCCTCAAGTCTCTAAAACTTGGAGTAACAGTCTCCAGATTTTTCACCTTTCTAAAATGAATACCCATGATTTAGAAAGGTTGGAATATTTTAAGTTGTATGAATACTTCTAAAATATTTCATTTGACTTAAAAATCTAATGTTTTAGATTTACTAGAGGCCCATGGTTTGTCAAAGCTCTATGTTAAGAGTGTTCATACCTCCATTTCCAACATCTAGTTGGAGTGGTCAGTCTGAGGCGTGGGATGTCTATATGCAATTACACAGGCTTTGAAATTTATCTTGATGTTTCCAATTTTCAAGGTACTTACAAAATTATAAAACTTTTTTTTTTGTTTTTGTTTTGGGTTCACTCTACTAGTATTCCCAGCTCAGTGTGGTGGGGTGTTAACTCCTGATAGTGTTCAGGAGACCATTCAGTGCTAGGACTTCACACACACACACACACACACACACACACACACACACACACACACACACACACACACACACACACACACACACATATTCTGCAACTGAGTCACATTTCCAGCCCCCACAAGGCATTTTTAAGACAACATTCATGTCAAGTCCCACTTCAAATGGGTGAAGTCAGCTCAGCTATTAGTATTTTTGAGAGCTCTATAAGTGATGGTCTGGCCAGGCTATGATCATTACAGAGCACATGATGAGAACTAAGAGCTAAGAACATGAACCTGGAGTTGGGGAGGTGTCAAGTGCAAACTTCGGCTACAAAAGCCCCAAGTTTGGTCCCTGGTGATGCACAGTATCCCAAGCACCACCAAGTATATTCCCTGTCTACAAAAATAAATAAATATAAAGGAAAAGAATACAGAATCCAGTAAAGCTAGAAGACCACCATGAACTCAAACTGAACTGGGTTAATGTCCCACTCTGCTATGTTAAGCTTCAGCTCCCTCGAGTAAAACAGCTTCTTGCCATAATACACAGGAGTCTGGACTACTGTCTGGACTACAGCAGGTGCTCACAGTATAAGCTAACATTCTTTTCCTGAACTTTCTGCAAACCAAAAATAATACCACACTGGCATATAGAACACCTGCAAGTTAGCAAAGCACCTGGTGGGCGTCAATCTCACTTTTTCCCCAGGAAGGCGACAGGGAGAAGAGAAGTCTGTTACTCTTGTTTCACACATGTGCAGCTGGCCCAGAGGTGTCCAGTGTTTTCCTAAGGTCCCCCAAGAAGGTGTTTCCACCTAGAAGATTTCCTGAGGTCAACAGCTTCCCCTTCACACAACTGCCAGAATTCCGGGTGCTGTCAGTGACTGTGGCCTGCTTCATGGAGATCATGGGGACGTCTGGCGTACAGCCCAGAACAGTGGCTCCCGAAGTGTCCTCACAGGCAGGGCAGGCTGGGCTACACCACAGGGCTGGATTCAGGGGGCCGAGGTGTGGCCTGAGAAGCTACGTTTTCTATCATTTTTTTTTCAGAAGACATGTTTTTTAACAAGTTCCCAGGTGGGGCCGGAGAGATAGCATAGAGGTAAGGTGTTTGCCTTGCATGCAGAAGGTTGGTGGTTCGAATCCCGGCATCCCCTATGGTCCCCTGAGCCTGCCAGGAGCGATTTCTGAGCATAGAGCCAGGAGTAACCCCTGAGCATTGCCAGGTGTGACCCCCCAAAAAAAAACAACAAAAACAAAAAACCAAAAAAAATAAATAACGAGTTCCCAGGTGCTGGCTGGGGCAATACAATAGTACAGTGGGTAGGGCATTTGCTTTGCATGCAGCCAACCTAGGTTCAATTCCTGGTATCTCATATGGTCCCCTGAGTAATTTTGAATACAGAGCCAAGAGTAACACTGAGTACTGCCAGGTATGGCCCAAAAACAATAACAACAACAAAATTCCCAGATGGTGTACATAGTTCTGGAGTGTGACCCTACCACCCCAGGGTGTATGGTAGGATGTATGGGGCTGCACAGCCTGGGCCTCCTCATTTTCATTTTCATGAGAGAGCCCCACACCCTTCCCCAAGCAAGGCCACATCTCCTTCAGCTTCATCCTCAGTGTGGGCTGGGTCTGTGGTAAGGTCATCATCTCTACAAAGAGCTGAGGCCTGGTGCAATGCAGCCAGGAAGCAGCATAGCCTGACTGGACTCTTGAGTAAACACAGGCACCTCAGGAGGCAGCATAATGACAACCTGATTTCTGCAGGCATTTCTACTCATGCCAACCAACAGTGCCTGATGCCCCCACCTGAGGCGAGCATGGCAGGCCCCTCAGCCCATCACTCTGAGCAGGGAGAAGAGTGCCCATATCGCAAGAAGGGCACACTTCATCCTGCAGAGTAGCCAGCACTTTCTAGTGGTTGTCCTCTGAGAGAACCTAAAAGCTAAACTAAGCTCTTCCCGGCCAGCACCATCACCTCCCTCTCCACTACTCCACCAGGCCCACTGGGAGTGAGGCACACGGGACTCACCTCCACCCTCTTCCTGGCCTTTAGGCCCAGCCCAGGATGCTCCAGAGAGAATCAGCTAAGAGCAGCTATGGCTCTTTGTCTGCTCTCAGGAGGTCTTGCCAAAGGTGCCTGGGGCAGCTGAGGTCCCTTCCTGCAGGCCCAGAGAAATGCCAGGAAGTTGCATTACAGTCTGGGCCCAGGCCTGAGGGCAGTCAGGGGCTGAGCTGCTTTTGTGAGCGTGCCCAGTCTCATTTTCAGGACATTGATGGCCTTTCTAGAGCTCAATAGTCTTCAGTAGCAGCCAGAAAGATAAGTCACAAAGTTGGTGAACTCTGAGAAAAGGCATCTTCCATGCATGGCCCAACATTTTAGTAGAGTTTGAAGGTTATTTTGCATATTCTGTCATCAGCCATGCCTGCCAGCACTGGGCAGAAGTAGCATATCACATACTCTGGCTGGGAGAGATTGAGGCTGTGTCCTCAATTCTCACAGATGGAAGGATGAGGGGTCTATTACTCAGCAAAGTGACTACCAAGTGGAAAGTTGGTGGACCCAAAGGGACAACAAGACCTGAAGGGAGTTTCTGAGTTGTGAAGTCCACAGTCTGCATTTATGTTAGAGGAAAGCCAAGGAGTTGGCTAAAGTCACAAGTTGGAAAAGATGGGCTCTCAGACAATGAGGCTGTCCCCAATCCGCCTGCCCTTATTCTTGAACTGTGCCCTCGTCATGGCTCTTCCCAATCCTGTCCCAGACACCAACCAAACTCACCAGTGTGGTAGGCCCTAGAGATAATGGACAGGGGAAACCATCTGCTTAGCCAGTTCAGTCACCAACCCTGCATAAAGTCATCTGAGCCCTGTCAAAAGTGATGCCTCAGCACAGAACCAGGAATAAGCTCTGAGCAGTGCCAGGTGTGGCACTAAAAACGAGAAAAAGAAAAAGATGCCAGATACCAGAGGTGACAAGGTTAGCTTGGAAATGCTCATAGGTTTTACCAGCCTTAGCTTAACCCCATCCCATAATTTGTGAGGCCACTACCCATGCTGGACTGTTAATATGTGGGGAAAAAAAGGGAGTCTGGGAGTGAGGGAGGTGCTGGATACTCAATGAATGCTCTGGGCCAGCACTGAGTCTAGGTACCCAGATGTCCTTTGCTTGTATGCTCTGTAAGGCTCACAGGACCTCCAGGGTCTCCAGAGTCACTTACACTTCTGATTTCAAAGGAATCCACTCTATACTGGTGCTTCCAGTTCCTCCACTCACTTCCATACACTGCAGGGCACCACTGTCCCTCTCCCATCACAAGGGAGGGAACCGACGTGTTTACTGGTGAGATATCTAGAATCATCTTGGCAGACACGGAAAGGCCAAACCTACAGAAAAAGCCCTCAAAAATACCATCACCCTTCACCTAGATTCAAAGGTATTTACAACTTTAACTTATTTTTGTCAAGTGTGTGTCATATCCCCAAGTGCACATGTACAGACATGCACACAGGTACTCAAATACGTTTCTGTCTAGAAAAGCATTTTAAGATTAAGAGAAGCACCATTCTTGGAACCAGCATGGTTTTCTGCATTAGCACCAGAAATCAAACTCCTCTCTTCCCCCAGGGAGGCCCTAATGCCACTGACTTGCTCCAGGGTAGGTTCGTATGACCCCCTGATGACAACCTGTTACACTGATAGGCCGTGGGCTAAGGGTGGAGGTCTGGGAACTTTGGTAGAAGGAGATCAATACTGTTGGCTGGAATGGCCCCAATTCACTGTCACTATATGCCTGAAATACAACTATGAAGAACTTGTAATTCACAAATGGTCTTAACTAAAAAAAATAATAAAGGATGCAAGTAGTTCCTAAGAACAAGAACATTAACACTTAAATTTCCAATGGATATATTGCCTAATATCTAGTTCACATTTGAAATTCTCTAGTTACTTTAAAATACTCTTTGAAATAAGCTTCATTTTGTAAGACACTATAGAAAGTGAATTTATGTATTCTATAACGTAAGTGCTGAGAATATTTTAGACAAACAAGTGATATGCTTCTCTTTTCCAGCATATTACTTAATTTAATTTTCCTCTTCTTCCTGTTTTAGCTGATTTGGCATAATTTATAATATTACAGAATTTCAGAGGAAGAGTTTAAAAGCTCTCATGGGACTAGATATAACTCATAGGGCTGGAGCTCATGAGAAGGCTGTGGGAGGATGCCTGGGCCCAGAACTTTCAGGTATGACCCCAAACAAGCAATACTAAGGATATAACTATAATAAAAACAAACCTCCTCAACTTCCAGAGTCACTGTGGTCCCAAAGTCATAGACTAGTGCACCCAGACTGGTGCCATCAGAAAGGGCCTGGGAGGTTCCTCCCAATACTGAACTAATCTGTGGGAGCAGCAGAGAAAGAAACCAGGCCTGGGTCCCACTTAGGGCCTTTACAGCAGAGATGGGGAGGCTCTGAGGAACCGGAGGAAGCCAGGATGTCCAGGAATCTTCCAGGGATCCACAATAGAGCAGGCAGGGGGATACAATGTCTCAGATTTCTGCATTTTCTTTCCCCATAGCCGGAGTAAGCCCATAGGATCACTGGTCACCCCCTCACAAAGACTATGACTCCAGTTTTCTTGCCATCGACCTTAATGTGTGAATGTAAATATGCATATATGTGAGTGTGTGAGTGTGTGGTTGTGTGTGTGTGTGTGTGTGTGTGTGTATATATCTGTCTGTCTCACTGACCACTGGGGTGAGGCTGACCTTCCATCCTGTCTCACTCACTCTGCACAAAGGCCCACCTCAAAAACCAGCTTGCGGGGCCAGCGAGGTGGCGCTAGAGGTAAGGTGTCTGCCTTGCAAGCGCTAGCCAAGGAAGGACTGCAGTTCGATCCCCCCTGTATCCCATGTGGCCCCCCCAAGCCAGGGGCAATTTCTGAGTGCTTAGCCAGAAGTAACCCCTGAGCATCAAACAGGTATGGCCTGAAAAACAAAACAAAAACAAAAACAAGCAAACAAACAAACAAAAAAAAAAAAACCAGCTTGGGCCCAGAGAGATAGTGGCGGTTGCCTTGCAAGCAGCCGATCCAGGACCAAAGGTGGTTGGTTCGAATCCTGGTGTCCCATATGGTCCCCCGTGTCTGCCAGGAGCTATTTCTGAGCAGACAGCCAGGAGTAACCCCTGAGCAACGCCGGGTGTGGCCCAAAAAACAAAAATGAATAAATAAATATATAAATAACTAGCTTGCAGCTGCAGGGACATGGGTTGCCTGGAGGATTTTTGGGGCATCACAAGGCTGTCTCTGAGGCCTACAGAGACTTCTGGCTGTGCTGAAGCCACTGGGGCAATTACTCGCCACTAATAGTGTGAGACCCGAGGCAGGAAACAAGGAACCGGTGCTGCATAGTGGGCTAGCGGGAGAGCCCGGGAGAGACATAAAAAGGCGATAGGATTTAGAGAGCACTCTTAGGAGAGAGAAGGATGATGGATGGAGAGGAGCCTGGAGGGGGAGGAGACCGAGAGCAGGCAGAGAATGAGCCGGAGCAGCCGCAGGAAGGAGTCAGCTGAGCCCGCCAGTGTGGTGGTGTGGCAGGAACTGAACAGAGATTAAAATGGGCAGGGGTAGGTAGGAAGGACGGAGACTGGGGTGGGTAGGGGCGGACGGAGGGCAAAGTCTGGGCGAAACTAGGCCGGAGGGAAGGCGGAGTCTGGAGCAGGGGGCGGGAAGGATGGAGAATGATGCAGGCGCGGGGAGGGCGGAGACTGGACCAGGGGTGGAGACTGGGCCAGGGCGGAGAGAATGGAGACTGGGCAGGGATGGGAGGAAGGCGGAGACTGGGTTTAGGGCGGGCCGGAGGATCCGGGGAGGGAGAAGCCAGGTTCTTAGCTGGGAGCGCAGCTGGGTTCCTGGGGGTTCTCTTTTGTGAAATCAGGGTTCCCCGGGGTCTCCCTTCTGCCCCGCTCATCCCTCAGTGATCCCCCCCCCGGAGTGTCACGTCACGTCTGGAGTCACGCTTGCCATCGACCATCCCCTTATGCCCAAAGGGGTGGGGGCTGTGGAGAGGTCGCCCCCTTCTCCTGGATGGACACTGACCGGCTCCTTTCCGGGTCTCCCAGGAACTCTAAATCCAACCCGGCTGACCTGCCAGCGGGATCGCGACCTCCCATTTGTCCCGCTCATCTTTGGTAATAACCGTTAGGGACAAAGGCAGGCGCTCACACCTGCTGCCCACGAGGCCAGGAGCCCAGGACCCGGCGGAGTGGGGGGTGGAGGGCTGCCCTGCAAATCTCCTTGTGCTCATGGGCACCCCCGCATCCTCCTGCACCGACCCTGCAGAGAAGGATGCGGGCGAGCAAGCCCGGAGGCCCTCACCGCTGTTTGCAGCTGCCACATCCCAGCGCTGAGCTGCGCTGCGGGGCCCGGTTCGAGGCCCGCTTGGTTCCCCGCACCTTGGCTCTCCGAGGAGGCTCGGGCCTCCGTGCGGTTCCTAGGATCACATTCTATTTGGGGGTCCCTTCCTTGGTCCCTTGCACCTAAGTGGGGCGCTGTGCCCCTTTGCCCCTCGCTCCCAGGGCCGCCCGCAGCAGCAGCAGCAGCAGCAGCGGCGGTGGCATAGGGGGCCCAGCCCCGCCCGGGCCTCCTCCAGGCCAGCCGGCAGCCGGCAGCCAGCAGCAAGCCGGGCCCCAGCCCTGCTGTAAAGTATTAACTCATACTGAACACAGTTTGTCTCCGAGGACCCTCTTGGCCCCTTCGTCATCCTGTGCTGACATTTTAATCGTGCTTTTGTGGGAGCGGGCTGGCAGTTTGTCATCAGGAATGGCGCGGCGAGGGGCCAGCGCGGGCTGCTGGCTGGGGCGGCTGCTGGGGGAAGCGGCCCATTCTGACAGACTGAGCAATAATCTGAACTTACTGCGCCGCGCCTGTGGGACACCAGCCGGGCCGCTTTATCTTCTTCATTAAAGTGCGCTCAAAAAAAAAATCCATTTTCCTTTAAAGTCTCAGGAACAGATGGAGTAAAATTAATTGCGCCATTAAGTCCCGATAGACAATACCAGAGTGGTTTTCTTTCAACTGTGCATGTGTGTTACAAAGTGCTCTTCGTAAAAGGCAATTACTGCAACATTTGCCATAAAATAAAGGTTGCTTTAATGGGCAATAAACACAGGCTTCAAATTTTGTATGAAATGGGTCTCCAAAGGGCGCTGTTAGAGGCAGCTCAAAGGCACGACTGACTTTAGTATTTCTGCTCGGGCTTCAGCTCAGCCGGTTCCGAGAACAATGATTCCCACCCTCGGAGATATTCTGCAGGAATTATGGATGGGATGTGTGCGCGCAGCGCCCGGTCTCTCCTGCCAGACTTTGCTGGTCAGCAACCGGCAGGCAGAAGGAAGGTAGGAGAGAGAAAGAGAGAGATCAAGAGGAAAAGGGGGAGGAGAGGGAGTGAGAGGAAGGAGTGAAAAAGGGAGGAAGAGAGGGGACCCTGAGTTCACAGGGGGATGCTCAGCAGTGCTGAGGGCCTGAGAGGCAGAAGCCCTGGAAAGTGAGAAGCCTGGCACCTGGGTTTGGGACACAATTTACTGTCTTGTGCCTCAAAGGTCTGGAGAGGTTTTCCACTTTGTGCCTAGGAAGAAGGCTCAGTGTGGAAAAAAAAGAAAAGAAAAAATATATATAGCCCTTTAGGACAGAGATTTGGCAAAAGGGAGAACAGTCTGTGCTTTACAACCAAGACAGAAATGACAAAAAGGCGACAGCAGATTGATGGCAGCAGTGGCCCCCCGCCTGCCCCTTGCAGCCAGGTTGGACTTGGACCAGGCAGTCACTAGCTCAGCACAGGCACTGGGGAAGGAGGCGCCTTCCAAGGCCCTGCCCATTGCGTGGAGAAGCAACCTATAAATCTTCCCCTCGAAGGGATCCACGCTGCACAGACATGGTTGGATGGGGGCCGGGATGTAAAGAAGAGCAGAAATTCATTTCAAGCCACTCTATTTCTACATTTCAGTAATTACAAAGTTAGCATGACATATAAATGATCCATTAATTGAAATATGGACTACACCAACTCCCATATTTATGGTATGAATCCATATTTCATTAAACAAATTCAATAAGCAAATATATCAAGGAGAACATGAGAGCATTTTTATATTAAGTCTCCGATCAGGAGCTAAATGGGCCATTTTTTTCGGTCCCCTATACAGACCCAGAGCTTCAAAAATATTAAAAACAACAACAACAACAAAAACCAGACCTCTTGGCAGAGAAGCGAATGCTGCTGCTGCTGCTGCTGGGTCCTGAGTTGGATCCTGCACAGCAAAGGCCCCAGGTGAAAGGGAACCGATCAGTTAGTTCATAGGAGGCGCTGTGGCTATAGGAGGCCATAAGAGGTGCTGCAGTTGCTCTGGCTGCTCCCACTGAGCAGGATGGCCACCAGCTGGGCAAAGCCATTGGCCTCACACTGAACCATGTTGCAGGCTGTTCAGGGCCATGCTTCTTCAACAGGGATCCAAACAGTGGTGCCACCGCTTTCCCTCCTGTCCTTCCTTCTGCGACTCCCCCAGGTCAGAGGCAAATATTCTTTTCACTGTGGAAGCACCAGAAGACCCCGCCTTCCAGCCTTGACCCTGTCTGATAGGGCAGGATCCTGGCTGTGGCTTATCACCTTGGGGGATGGGATGTAGGGGATGGGGGTGTATGGGTGGCCCTTTCCCTGCTGACCTCCTCCTCTAGCTTTTCAGAATGTGATCCAGTGGCTAAGAGAAGAGTTTTCACGCATTATTTTTTTATGCTCAGAAAGTGCTGATTATCAGATTTGGGGCATGGGTGGGAATGTTTACGTATCACTGTTAGATTCTTGTGCTTCCAGAGTACAATAGAAAAGCAACTTGAAGGCTTCACTGTAATTGTAGCTCAAATTCACAGCAGCCCCTTCTCCAGTGAATTTGGTTGATTTCAAGAAAACTCCAAGGTCCTTAAATCTCAGACATAGGTTCTATGAGGCTCTCAGCTTAATATAGTGTAGAGAGTGATATTTAAGGACAAGAATACAGAAACAACTAAATTGTAAACAATTGAAGGCTAGCAATATAGCACAGGGTAAGGTGCTTGCTTTGAACACAACTGGCCTTGTTTCATCCCTCGTGCCCCATTTGCTCCCCCAGCACTGTCTAGAGTCATTATTAAGGAGTAAGTCCTGAGCACCATGGAGTGCAGTACAAAACAAATAAAAGTATAGGGAACAAAAGGAAGAAGGAGGAAAAAGAGAAAGGGGAGCAGGAAGAGGAGGAGGAGGAAGAAGAGCAGGGGGAGGAGGAGAAAAAGAAAAAGAACAACAAAAACAACAGCTCAGGCAGGGTCAGTAGAACACTTGCCTTTCCCAGATGAGGCCCCAAGTTCAGTCTCTGGTTTCATAAAAGGAACTCAACTCAATCTATGAAGGCCCCACCTGAGTGACCCAGGATCTTCACTCTGAGGGTATTCTCCCTGACTCTTGCTCATTAGCTGATCAAAAATGCACCTCAACATAGCCATGATCTGTGATCTGGCTCTTGCTCTCAACATTCCTCCAGACCATCCTCTTGTCCTGCACCCCTCTCCTGAGTTTTGGCCACCAGAGAAGTTCCAGTCCCAGGCAGGGCCACACTCTTCCATCTTCCATCAGCCAGATCACATGTGACTTCCAGGTAGGCCAGGGCTTTCCTCTGCTGCTTGCTCCCTAGCCTCCTGACCACCTTTCTTCTAGCTCTGATTGTACACTCCAGAAATTCACTGGTGGGGCCGGCAAGGTGGCGCTAGAGGTAAGGTGTCTGCCTTGCAAGCGCTAGCCAAGGAAAGATCGCGACCGCCATTCGATCTCCCAGTGTCCCATATGGTCCCCCCAAGCCAGGGGCAATTTCTGAGCGCTTAGCCAAGAGTAACCCCTGAGCATCAAACGGGTGTGGCCCGAAAAACCAAAAAAAGAAAAAAGAAACCGAAATTCACTGGCTTTTTTTTAGCTAAGCATCAGGTCTATGGTGAATACATACTTGATAACCAAAAAACCAAATCTGAGATCAAAGATTCCCTTTTTTCCAGAGCCCTATTGCATTGCTTCTGAAACGTTTCCTACTTGTAAGTCTTGTATATTCAAGAAATGCAAGATGGCTGAGGTTTCTGGAAATCTCTCTGGTAAGTTACAAATTTGATTTTGAATCAAGTTTTTGGTAATTACATATTCAGAAACATTTTACTCTGGTCAAATTTTCTTGATCCACTCATATTCAGATATGGGGTCATGGCTTAAGAGTTTAAGAAAGAGTCCCTGATTATGCTGAACAGATAAGGAGAGAGTGATTAGAGCTAATTCTCTTTCTGAAGATTTCAAACCTGCCCTGAGCACCAGGGCAACCACCAAACTAGAGCAAGTTGTGAATGAAGCTGGCAGGGATGGAATCATGAGCTGGTACTACTGGGGGGGAGGAGTGTCATTGGTTGGAGGAGCCCCAAACAATGCTCAGGTGCCCATGGGTGTTACTCCAGGCAACATTCAGTCAACTAGGCAAGGTGATTCAATGCTGAGGCCTAATGATATGCATCTAGTGGTCACAAGTCACTAGCGTCAACCTGGCAGTGATCAAGCAGCTAGCAGTTCAGAGGCCTCTAGGGTCATGCTGTGGTACTCCAGGGGACACATGGTACCAAAGATCTAACTCCATGCCTTTCTCATACAAGGGAAGACTACAATAATTTGAACTATATCCCCTGCCCTTGTACTTTTTAATGACAGAATACAAAGCCAGTTTTGACTCTGAGAATTCAACTGTTTTCCCATTAAAAACATCTGTGTGTGTGTGTGTGTGTGTGTGTGTGTGTGTGTGTGTGTGTGTGTGTGTGTGTGTGTTGTATTTTGGCCATATCCAGCTATGCTCAGGCCTTATTCCTGGTTCTGTATTCAGGGGTTACTCGTGGTAAGTCTGGGGGAATCGTATGTGGTACCAGGGACTGAATCTAAATCATCACAAGCAAGGCACCTTACCCAATGTACTATCTCTCTGACTCAAAAACAAAGTGTTTTTAAGTGTACTTCCCTACCTCAAGTCTTGCCAAAGAAATTACTTAAAAGATTCATATTTCTAGTCATTAATACAATTTTTTTAAGTTTTTGTAAAGATTCTAGAATGAAATAATGACTTTACTTTGATTAATCTAAAATGCTATGTATAATATTATTTTTCATGATCACAGTGATGATTAGTTATTAAATGTTCGGGTAGGGAGAGGGAGACAGTTCTGCACCATCCCCACCAGTTTAATGTGTCTGTCCACAAAGGTCCCATGAGAGGTGAAGACAAAAGTACTTACAGAAAATGTGCCCAGCCCTCCCTTATCCTCAAGGAGCTTTCAACATTATGAGCAAAATCACAATATAAGTCAAGAGTCAGAGAGTTCATCTGCCCTGGGAGTGCTAGAGCTCAGTGCTCTGGGAGATGGGGCCCCTCCACAGAAGAGCTGAGAACTGCAGAGAATCCTGGGCATCCCAAGACACTGCATTGATGGAGGAAAGTGCAACTCCAATAGTCCTAAGTCAAAGTGGTTCTTCCCGCCCTCTCTCTCTCCCTTTCTTTTCTGTATAAGATACGTACCAAACACTTTACATGGTGTGTGTTCCTGTTAGAAGCACACAGAGAGATGACCTCCCTGACCTGTGGGCCATAGTAGAAAGAGTCCACTTCATGCTGAACTGGTGTCCTGGCTACCTATGTGGTCAGTACAGTGTTAGCAAAGTTCAGGGCCTCAGAAGAGATCAGGTAGGTCCAGGTGTGTTCAACTTGCCATAGCCAGCCCAGGAACTCAGGATGGGAGAGATAATCCTAAATCAAGAGGCTAGGGATGGGTTTCTCAAGAGCACAGGAGAGGCTATGAGCAGTTTCTGTGGAGAAGCAAATTTCTGGGAAGAAGGGAATGTCAGAAAGAGCCTCAAAAGGAAGCTGGTGAGTGAGACACTCACTGCTGGACAAATTCTCTCTCCCTCACAGAGAAAGAACCTGTTGGGACTTACACTGTGCCACGCGCAGATGGGATGTAATGAATGTGGTGATGATAATGATGATAATTATTCAAATTCTTCCTATCTCTACACCCCAGGGAGGCCAGTGCTGCTTTTTGTCATCTGACTAACTCTGAGAGGTGACCCTCCGAAGTTCACTAGGCAGTGTCTGCCCACTCATGGAGCTGGATGTCAGTCAGTTCAGCATCTGCTCAGCTCATGCAAGATACTCAGGAGGACACAGCAGAAAAATAAGACTGTCTGGGGTCTGCTTCATGTTTATGTTTGGGGGGCTGAGGACAGGCCTTGCTCGGAGAACACCTCAAGACAAGAAGTATTGGAGGCAGAGAATAGTTAGAGCAGGTAAGGTGCTTGCCTTGCATGCTGCTGACCCAGGTTCAATCTCCAGCAATCCATATGGTAGGCTGAGCACCAGCAGGAGTGATTCCTGAATGCAAAGCTAAACCCTGAACATCATAGAATGTGCCTCCAAAACCAAAACAAAAAAACAAAAAACCACCACCACCACCACCAATAAAAATGCCTAGAAAATATAAGGCATAAAGGACAACTAACAAATAATGTGTATTCATTTGCTGCTCTTCCAGAAGAGAAGTGGGGACTTAACATAAACCCATATATACAACAGTAATATGAAAGCTCAAATAGAAATAAAACTAAGGAAGAGGGAGTAGAACAATTACAACCATGGAGGCTGAGAAAGATGGTATGAGTGGACACTGAGCCCCCCACTTCTGGCAGACAGAGCAAAAGGCAGAGGCCTGGCTGGGGTGGCACGTGCTGGTGGGAGAAAACCTCCACAGGGTTTCCAGTGGGAAAAACACCAGGGTGTTAACCAGTATTATCTGCAGAAGAAAAGATTCTCCCAGAACATGCAAGTAATCTCCATATTGGATTTTAAATTATCAATAAACCCAAGGTATAAACATTAAAGAATGTTCCGGTGAAGATAATTCAATTGAGGAAGATAAACTAATGCCATTCACGTATGATCTAACTTGATAAAAGGAGAAAGTAGAGATTAGCCAGAGGCAGGGAGCGAGTCCCTTGGTTGAGCTGAAGTGAAGATGGCTGGTTTTCCCTGGAAGAGGAGGAAAAACTGAAAGCCCTCAGTCTAAGCAACCCTCCAGGGCATCTCTGATGGAAGACTCTGTTTTAAGTGCCCAGGATAGCTGCTATTCTGGCCTGAGGCAAAGCCAAGAGGCTGCCTTAGTCCCCTTGTTGGCCTAAAAGGCCTTCAGGAAAGGCAAGTTCCACATCAGGAAGGGAGTGGCTTTGGATTCACTGAAGGGTTCTGGAGTAGGGGTGTCTCCAGATCTCTGCTGTCTGACAGAACTTACTGTGAGGATGAAGATGTTCTCTCTCAGTGGGGGACACACAGTGGCCACTAGTCCAATGTCCCTCCTATGTTCCTGAGGAAAGAGCCTTTGGGTTTGGCTTAATGTGAACTGATTGAAAATCATATCTGCATCTTGGAACTCAGCAAAGGATCCTTGTTTGCTGAGTTTCATCCAGGCATTATCCTGACCTTCCCTGCTCAGAGGTTGGGCCTACCTCAGAGATGCTCCTGAAGGCCTCTCAGGAGACCACAGAATCCAGGCCTCCTCCCAGACACTTGAATAAACCAGTCTGTTAAATGAATCTATTTGGTATTGACTAAACAAATTTCAGAGAATGTTTGCCAAACACAACAGTTGAGGTTGTGATAGAACTGGGGGTGAGTATTAGTAGCTATGAGAACCAAAGGCCTTCCCAAACTTGTCCTAATTCCCACATAATCCATGGCCATAAAACACTGTCAGGCGCACAGGCAGCCACTCTCCTAATTGCGGTGGTAGGAGGGCATGCCGAGAGTTCATCTAACTGTGGTAATTAACTCCCATCTTAATGGTCTCAAATAAAACACATCTCTGTTTTCAACACTTATGATTGAGATCACACATGTCTGGATATCATTTTGGTCTACCCCTGACTCTTGCGGTGGTAATAAAACACAGCCTTTGCCAGAGTATCAATAGCCAATGATTTGGTGTATGCTTGGCCCTTAGCTGACTTTCGTCTGCAAAGAAAAAGGCCAATGAAAGATGTATGAAAGCTGCCAACAGTTCTGGATCCATTTTTCCATAAGTCAAAAGAGTACGTGTTACATAAAATGTTTAGAAACATGAGTTAAGTTTTGTCACAATGCATTAAAGCTGATTTCAGGGGGGAAAAATAACAAACCTTCCCTCAGTCTTCTCTCAGACAGCAAATATAACTTTGGGTGACTAAAGAAATTCTTGGCAAGAGGGCTGAAGGGTTATGGAACAGAGGCCCAGTGATTGAATTGGGGCAAGGCTGGGAGTGAGCTAAGGACTGAGAACCCAAGCAGGGCTGAGGGACTGGGTGTGCCTCATGGAAGCGGGTGGAACACCACAGTCTGTTCAGCAAGAAAGCGCTGCTCAGAGAACCACCAAGACACCAATCCCAACAAACCCCAGGACGACATGGCAAAGGGGTAACAATCTGAGGCATGAGCTGGCACAGATCAGAGAAGAGCTAAGAAAGAACTGGAGAGATAGCACAGCGGTAGGGCATCTGCCTTGCACGCAGCCAAACAGGATGGATGGAGGTTCAAATCCCAGTGTCCCATATGATCCCCTGTGTCTGCCAGGAGCGATTTCTGAGTGCAGAACCAGGATAAATCCCTGAGTGTTGTTGAGTATAACCCAAGACCACCTACACCCCCCAAAATGAATTAGAAGAGCTAGGAAATCAGTTCAAAGGGTGAGCCCATGCTTTGCTCATGGGAGGCCTGGCTTGAATCTCATGCATCGTAGGGTCTCATGAGCACTCCTGAGCGTACTACTGAGAATGATGTCCTAACTCTGCCAGGGATAGCCACCAACAAAACAAGAAAAAAGCTAAACAACACAAACAAAAAACCAAGAACTTGGAGAAAGTATTCTGTGAGAACCACATAGAAATGAAGATGCCTAAACATCTCTACTGAGAGGCTAGTGGGAGACATGGGGCGTCACTGGGCCCTCGACAAGTCACTGCATCCCATTTTCAACTCAGCCAACCTCAGTATATATCGCCATGCTGGACCTAATTTTTTTTTTCCCCCTTTTCTCTGATCCAGTTTGGGCACATACACGTTTACAGATCTGATAGTTTTTCCTTACTGTTTTCTGAGAAAAATGACACGAGATGGAAAACAGAAAAACCAACAGGTCTATGGACTGAGGTAGGAAAGGGCTGATCTTTGGGTTACCCTCTATGCTAATCCAAAGAAGGCTGTGATGAGGAGAATGCTGCTAGAAAAGGTTTGGGAAGAAATTGAATAGGACATTCACAATAAGGTTAGAATAAGTATGGCTAGGCTGGGGAGATAGTACAGTGGGTAGGGCACTTGTCTTGCATCCAGTAGATGGTTTGATCCCTAGTCCCCCTGAGCACTGCTAGGAATGATTCCTGAGTGCCAGGAGTAAGCCCTGAGCACATCAAATTGTAACCCCAAACAAAACAAAAAAACCCTAAAAAACAAAGCAAAACAAAAACCAACAGTGTTGGTAGCAAGAGAGGATGTGCAGCATATAATTATTTAGCAGAGACTAAGGGACAGGGTGTGGGAGGAACATGGGCCTCCTGGCACACAGAATCAGGGCAGAATCCTACCTAAGAAATGAAGCAGGTCCTCTCAGGCAGCCCAGAGAAGAAGGTGCCCCTAGCTCATTGAAGAGGCCATGCCCTACCAGTGGTCCTCAAACTATGGCTCGCGGGCCACATACTGTATTTGTATCTGTTTTGTTTCTTCATTGCAAAATAAGATATATGCAGTGTGCATAAGAATTCGTTCATAAGTTTTGTTTTTACTATAGTCAGACCCTCCGATGGTCTGAGGGACAGTGAACTGGCCCCCTGTTTAAAAAGTTTGAGGACCCCCGAAGCCCCACGTCTTCCTCTGAGTCCTAGAGGAGCTTACCCCAGGTACATAGAGAAGGAGGGCTGTGCAGATGAGAACCTGCCCTGCCATGGATGTTCTAGTAAAAGCTAATCTGTCTTTTCACCTTCCTGACATTGTCCCTGTGCACCTCACCATATCTGCACATGCCCCCTCAAGAGCTTCAGACTGGGCAGATCTTAGGCTTTCCCTGCAGTCCTTCTCCAAAACTTCCGCTTCTCTCTGGGTTCCTCTGCCAGTCAGGGACCAGTAGCAAAATGTAGAAACAGATCCCAGTAAATCAGTTGCTGATATCAGGCGGGGGTGGGCTGCTCCTTCCCTCAGGGGCACCACCCCACATGTCAAAGCCAACACTCATAGCTCTGCTTATTGAGGATCCCAAGTCACAAAAATGGATGTGACTATCACTGGAAAGGGAAGGGGAATAATAAAAACATTTTAAAAATTGGAGTAGTGTCCCGGAGAGATAGCACAGCGGCGTTTGCCTTGCAAGCAGCCGATCCAGGACCACAGGTGGTTGGTTCGAATCCCGGTGTCCCATATGGTCCCCCGTGCCTGCCAGGAGCTATTTCTGAGCAGACAGCCAGGAGTAATCCCTGAGCACCACCGGGTGTGGCCCAAAAACAAAAACAAAACAAAACAAAACAAAACAAAATTGGAGTAGTGGATTCTGAAGCAATAACACAACAGGTACAGTTTTGCCTTGCATGTGGCTGACCTGAGTTTGATCTCCAGCATTCCATATCATCCTCTGAGCCTGCCAGGCGTAATTTCTGAGTGCAGAGACAGGAGTAACCCCTGAGCATGGCCATGTGTGGCCCTCAAACAAAACAAAACAAAGTGGAGTAGTAGTATAGATAAAATTTATAGGATAGGGTCAAGAGTAAAAGGTCAAGGTAAAGCATTTGCCTTACATGCAGCCAACCCAGGTTCGATCCCTGATATCCCATATAGTCTTCTGAACCTACAGGCGTGCTTTGTGAGCACAGAGTCAAGAGTAAGCCGTAAGCATAATTAAGTGAGGCCCCACAACCAAAAAATAAAATAAAAATAAAGAACATAGATAGTATAGAGGTGAAGGTGCTTGCATACTTGAGTTTGGTCCGCAGCTACACGTATGTATCCCCAGCCCTACAGAATGATTCTTGAGAACAAACTGGAGTAAGCTCTGAGCACAGCTAGGTGTGGCCTAATCCCAAATAAATAAATAAATAAATAAATAAAGCATCAATTTCTACACAAAAAACCAAAACACAACAAAGAGGCCAGGAAACCTTGCCAGGAGCAGGGGTGGGAGAGTGGGGGTGGGGAGGGGGTTGAGGGTGGGGAAGGGGGAAGGAGAGACTCCTCTCCCTCAAGGAAATCTGGACAGATGCTCCCTTAACTTCCACAGAAGCTCTGTCTGGGCCTAAAGAAAATCAATGAAGGGGTAGAAAATCCTAATGAAATCCCAGGCACAGAGGGGCGAGTTCAGGCTAGTCCAAAAGAAATGCGTATGGGGGGTGGCAAGGAAGGGTTGTGGTTGTGGTTGTGGCTGTGGCCCCTAGGCAAGAAGGGCTGGACCAGCTCTGGGGTACTCCACTCTCCTCTATCCCTTGGTTACCCAGACAATGAATGAAACATAAAACACAGAAGTGCTCCTGGACAGGGGGCCCCAACAGGCCATGGGGATGGATGTGCACTAAGTTAAAAAAGCTCAGAGGTAGCTACTGAGACAGGGCCCTTGCCCTATCTCTCCTTGAAGCTTGGTATCTGGGGCCCAGTGGTAGGGTCTCTTAATGAACTTTGGTACTTCTCCTCAGAGTATGGGTTTGTATATGAGCATGAAGGAGAAAGTGGAGGAGCAGGAGAAGATGGGTAAGTCAGGTGCACCTCAGTCCCCCCTCTCCTGGTTGCTGCAGAAGCCTCCTAGCACAGCTGTTCCCCACACCCACTTCCCTCAGCCTCAGCTCAAATGCTAATTATTCCCCAAGGGTCCAAGGCAGCCTGGACAATAACCTCTTCAAAAACAAAATGCCAGAGCTGCACAATAATTTGTTCCCCTTCTTTGCTGGCTTTTTTTTTTTTTCTTTGCACCTTGACTGGCACTTCTAATTATTTTAGAGGGAAGAGGCAAGATAGGAAATCAAAAGACCTGGTTCAAAACATCGTCTCTTCCTTCTCCTGGGGTGAGCTGGTCTCCTGCACGATAACAAGCCCGAAGCGCATGGAGGCCGCCTGTGCTCCCCAGACAATGGCCAAGGACCAAAAGGAAGCAGCCAGCTCGGGAGGCGGCAACCTGCTGGCAGGGAAGGGTTAAAGCCCACGGCAGCCTCAGCCCTGTCTGCGGCTCCATAAAGAACACAAAGCTCAGTGGGCCAGGCAGGAAACTCCCACCGGGTCCCTATTAAAGCGGATCAAGTCACACATGTCGATATCCCCATTTCATAGATGCTGTAATTGGTTTGACAGGAGTGAATCCTGCTGATCCCCATCAGGGCAGGGCTGGGGGAGAGCCTGCTGGAAGGGGGGATCCAGAGAGAGCCTGGGTTTTTGCTGTGGCTGGTTTCAGGAAAGCCTCTTCCAGCACATCAGGTGCTTTGAAAACAGGGTGTGTCCAAAGAAGAGGTCCATTCTTACACACACATACACACACACACACACACACACACACACACACACACACACACACACACACACACACACACACACACCATTGTTCGGATCTAACTGGGAGATGTTTTTAAAAAAGGCACAATAAAGCTTTTTCCTCTCCCAGTGGAGAAGAGGATCAAACCCAGCTCTCCCTCCAGTAATCCCGATAAATGCGGTGCCAATGTTCTAACAAAACGCAAGGGCTGCCGGTGCAGCGTCGCTCTCACTCTTGTTCTTCTTTTGTGCTTTCCTTTCTTCTTGCTCTCTCCCCCTGTCTCTCCTTCTCTCTTCCCTGCCTGTGTCCCTTGCCAAAGGCATTAAAAAGAGATGAGAACCACTCCACGAAGCGTGGGGGGCATGCTAATCCACTGGCCCTGCTTTGCTGGGAAAGCAGGTTTTGAACAAGGCCCCTGGCACAAATGGGATGAGTTTAGTGATCGCAGTTTAATTCTTAATAGGGCGCAGTGTGCTCTGCGGATATGAAATATGCAATGTGGGGGAAACAGAGTTCTTTTTGGAACTGGCTTTCCTCTTGCTTAATGAGGGTCGGGGGAGGGTGAAGGCACAAACTGAGATCCTAAGTGAAACCCAGGAGAGGTAGACTTTTCCAGGGAGACAGGGCTGGCAAGGGGCCAGGGCACCCCTGCGCTCCCCCAGGGCAGCTGGAGTCACGGAAGGTTAGAGAGGATGTGCAGAAGGTCTTCTGAGACCTGCCTGGCCTCCTCTTCCTGCTCCCCATGGAGCCTTAGTAACCTGCCCACAGAGACAGCACAGACCCAGGGCAACTGCCAGGTTTCTCTCAAGGTCTCTGGGGCCCAGTTCCAGTCTCAGCTCGAGGTGCTGATACCTCATTCTCTCCAGCAGCAAGGGTGAGTCTGTCACTGGGCCAGGAGCATGAAAGTAAGTATGGAAAAAAGCTAGACCTTGTGAGAGAAAGGGCAAACCCATACACTTCCAAGCTTCTTTGGAGCCACTGCACACACTTTGGATGGCTTTTGGATCTGAGGTATATCCCTCTCTTCCCCCTATTAGTCAGTAGAGGGAATACATTGTTTGGGATTTGAAACACACAGGCAATGGGTACAAACGGAGATAGATCTTGGCTAAAAGTAGTTATGGAGGATGTGGAGGAAGAGCCTTTTTGCTTGGGGTAATGTTAAATTTCTTTTGGAGGAGTTGTGGAGACAGAAGAAAGCAAAGAGGAGAATAATTTGAGCAAAAGTCAAGTTCACCAAACTATGGAGGCCACTCCACACATGTCCTAGAAACTCACTGGTAAAAAACTGTTCTTTCGGGCCCGGAGAGATAGCACAGCGGCGTTTGCCTTGCAAGCAGCCGATCCAGGACCAAAGGTGGTTGGTTCGAATCCCGGTGTCCCATATGTTCCTCCGTGCCTGCCAGGAGCTATTTCTGAGCAGAAAGCCAGGAGAAACCCCTGAGCAACGCCGGGTGTGGCCCAAAAACCAAGAACCAAAAAAACAAAAAAAACAAAAAACTGTTCTTTCCTTCCTCTCCTCTCCTGCTATGCTTCTTAGGACTTATGCCTCAATCCATGATTCATCGTGAGAGCCATGGCAGCCCCTGTACCATGACACTAGTCCCCATCCCCTTTCTGCCACTGACCTTCAAGCCCCTCCTCTGGCCTGTTTTTGGGCAAGATGAAAGACCAAGGCACAAGGAGGCAGATGCTTCTATTTTGCATATAAAATTGGATGACAAGGATTCTCTTCTTCTTGGAAGGCAGATGTGATGGCAGAAGATGGAAGACCCATTATGTGACCATGAAGAAAACATTAAAAAAATCAGAATCACTTTTTACCAA
Organism: Suncus etruscus; assembly: GCF_024139225.1. NCBI lineage: Eukaryota > Metazoa > Chordata > Mammalia > Eulipotyphla > Soricidae > Suncus > Suncus etruscus. The sequence continues at coordinate 69,430,243 of NC_064862.1, forward strand.
TGGCAACTATAGCCTTTCTGTGACTTTCTTACATCCACTTGTGACCAGTAAATCCTCCCACAATTCAGATTGTTCCATCCAGCACTCCATGGCAGGGGAAGCCCTTTAAGTGGAATAATCCAGCACCAGTGGCTTCATCTTTTCTTCTGTTTACTTCTGGTTTCACTCTGAGAATAAAATTCACACACACACACACACACACACACACACACACACACACACACACACACACACTGAAAATCCTTCTCTGCTCTTAACTTTGTTTCTTTAGTTGTCTTCTGGGACCTAGTTCCATCAATATTCCCATATTCCCTCCCCAATCATTCTTATTGCTCAGCCGAAAAAAGAAATGCTCGGTTTTTCCAAACCTAAATAAATAACTATTTTAACATACTACATTCATGAAAACATCACTAGGTTTGGAAAGGAATGTAACCTGAACCTTGACTGCTCTTTCATGGAGCAAAGGACTGAGCATGTGTAGGAGAGATCAAGAAGGCTCCAGACACCAGCACAAACATCGGAGATGAGAGACATCAGATCATAACCCAGAACACTTAAGGCCACGGGCCAGCTTTTGGCGGAGTTGACCGGGTTCCCCACAGTCAGGGAGGTCAGTAACAGCTCTAGAGGCTAAGAAGCTCTGAGCCTAGGCTAAACTTGCCAACAGAGCTGCTGTCCACCGGCTCTACCTGTAGGATGACAGGATCCTCAGTCACAAGTCAGGTGCAGAACTCGCCCAAAGAAGCACCCACTACAGATAACCAGTGCCTGCAAGGCCCATCTGCATTCAGATTTTGTATCTAGCAACATTAGAAAAAGATACACATATGCTTTCTATCAGTTTTTCCTTATCTCTGAAGAAATCCCTCCATTAAATATCTGCTGGAAAAAGAAACACTTTTAACAGAATGCATGGACTTTGATTTTGTCTGTCTCTCATCCAGGCAATGGTGCACCTGGTGCCAACAGCTGACCCACCCCTGTGCCAATCAGGGGCCACACATGCTGGTGTCTTAGAGATTCAGGGACAGTATAAATACCTGCTTTTCACAAGGGCCTACCTGGTAGGCTATGTAGGAAGGTTGTATGAACATGCAGCAGAAAACGTCCTCTTCCACAGAAAGAGCCTTCCAGGGCTGAAGGGAGCAGGGCCATGATGTAAAGCTAAGCCCGAGATTTACTTGGACTTAGTTGCAAGTGAGGAAGAGGACACTGACTTTATCCAAAGGCCTACACAGCAAAGTGTGTGTTGTGTTATCAACTTTGAGGTCCAAAGAGTTTTCAGCCAGTTTTTCTCCTGCATTGCCTACTTTGGTCCTTTAGATCCAGGACTTCATGCATCCCCCCCTTTCTGTCTAACCTCAAACCACTCATCTCCCCATCCCATCGTCCAAGGCATAGGATCACGCTCTGGGCCTCACAACCTTCCTTGCATCAATTACAATAGGGACACTTGTCCCATACTAGCCCCCATGCAGCCGGTCTGCCAGCATGTGCCCCTCATTCCTGGCTGGGTGGCTCAGAGTGCTGGGCTGTTTGAGTCTGCAGCCAGCTTTGGTGCTGGGTTCCCGCCAGGGGAAGTGGATTTGCCCAGCACTGGAGTGCCAGCTGGCTGGGCTGCTCCCCAGGGGCAGCTGTAAACAGAGATTACCAGGGACTTTGTTCAGTGGGGCTGTGCTCCCCAGGAGAGAACATCACAGCCGCATCAGCACTAATGGGCCAGGCTGAGCAGGGAGCCTGCAGCTTGTCTCCTGAGCTGGACAAAGGCCATACCTGGGGAGGCCACTAGCTCAGAAGCTGACAGCTCCCCTCCAGCATCCACACTAAAGGCAAACCCCACCCCACACTAAGCCCCACTGTGGGCGCCCCTGGGGCCCACTAAATTACAGCTGAGAAACGCAAACTTCCCTGAGCTGTCACGTGAGCCGCCTGCAGCCTGGGCGTTGTCATGGAGACAGAGGTAGGGGCATAACTGAGGTTGGTCTCCACGTCCATAAAAAAGGAGAAGTAATTTAAATTTTTCTGTCTAAGACCACCAGTTCATTAGACTGAGAAATTAAATTGACAAATTTTTTTATTTTTTCTCCTCCCAAGAGGAATTTTGGAAGGGACTCAGGAACTAGTTCCGGTGAAAGTTTGGCAAGATTTGAAACAGCAGTGACCCAGGAGGATGTGCAGCAGTTTATTTCCAGGACCTGAGATGGTCCTGGCCTTAGCCTGCCCCCAGCATGCAGGCTCCTGGCCCAGCAATGCCACTCATCTGGAGCAGGGGCAAGAAGGTCCTGGGGAGGTTTCTGTCCCTTGGAGGTACCTTTTGGTAGAGCTAAAGCCAGAGCAGCCTGTCTGGGGCTACACAGATCTGGTGCACATAGGTACAAATATACTCACACATGTTCATGCCACACTTACACATACACACCCACACAAGCAAGCACATGCATGCCCACATTCATATGCGCACACACATACATGCTGGTCGAAGATCACATGTGTGCATGGCCACACTCACACATGCATAGATGCGGCAGGTGCACAATGCCCAGGGAGCCTGGGAGTCAAAGACACCAGGCCCTGGTGGGGAGGATCCGTGCTGAGTCCCCTCTGTCCCCTCCAGCTGCTGTCCAGGCCACTTTATCCTCTCGATCAGCAGAGGCCTCCAGGCTTTCCTCCTCTCTTGGGTCAACCTGACCACAAAGGGGCTCCTGGAGGCTGATCTGGTGTGGCCTGCCCTGAGGGTCCCCAGCTAGGGAGGATGGAGACTTAATGAGCTCTCTCCAGGGTTCATCCCCAACAGCACACAAGAGCACAGTGCCCGCCTCCTCTCCTCTCACTGCACACAGGCAAGAGGGCGGCAGAGTCTGCTGGGGCTCGTTGGCAAAAACCAGAGTATTGCCAAAGAGGATTCAATAATCTCTGTAGAAGTGTCTCCGTGGCCCAGATTTTGGTGGTTAGATCTGGAAAGGGATGAGGCAGCTCTTGGAAGGCAAAAATCACACACACGTCCACACATGCATACATGTATAGAGATGCCTCTCCAACCTCTTTTCCTCTTGCTATTCTGAGGCTTGTCTTTAATGAGCAGCTCCAAATGACAGCTTTAATCACTGCCTCTGGCCACTGAAAGAGGCCGCTAATGATAGGAAAGAACATAGGGCCATTTGCATCAATCAGCTCTAGTCTAAATCACTTTTTATGATAATGCACCCAAGCGAAGAAGAAAGTCTCTGATGTCGCCTGCATGATGATGCACCACCATGCTGTCTCTCCGCTCAGACCTCCACATAAATCTCTTAAAGAGGCACACACCCCACCCGGCCAGCCCTGCACAAGCCTCGTTTTCTACACCATTAATGAGCCGCCAGGGCAGAGTCACGAGGGGCTGAGCAATCTGCTCGTTTAGTTTTCAGCTGTGGGGATATACTCTCTGTTAAGAAGATATAAATAAAAAGATACAGGGGGAAGAAATTCGACCAGTTAGGTGGCTTCTGACATCGTTGTATGCTGGTTTTAAGCTCCATAGATAATAAAGGTGGACACGTTGCCAACTTCCAGGTTTGCTCAGCCTTGCAATGAAAGGCCCATGGGGGTCCAAGCAAGAACAAAGGATAGAAAGGCTCAAAGTTCAGAGCCTGTGTTTTCCGGGGCCCAGGTGATCTTGGAGAAAAAAAAAAGCACACAGCTCTTCTGGGCCTCAGTTTTCTTTCCTTAATATGTTGATGCTGGCATTGTAATTTGTGTTGACTGAGCCACATCCAAGTGTAAGCCACCAGGGGTTGCACCAGCATCACTATATTAAAGGGGAATATTAGGAATATTAGTAGATTACCTCCATGGTTCCAGTCTGATGCTCACTCAAGCCTGTCACTTGAATTGATCTCTGTCTATCCCAGAATTCTCTGAGCCATGGGAAGGCTGACCTTTCTTCCTTCCCATTTTTGGTTCAGAGTCTGAGCACTCCAATGCCAGTAGACAGCTCTCTCAGGGGCTCTCTAGAATATAGAAGAAGCCTAGAGATGCTACCAATATTTTGCATCAACTGAAAAGCCATTATTTAAAAACTGCACAGACAATTCTGGTTCTTCAGGAATTCAGACATGCCATCATGAAGATGAATGAAATCTAGGGTTCTTTTCCATTTTCCCCAAACTATGAAGCTCTCTTAGTAATCTGAGGTTCATTTGCCCCCCCCATAGTGAGGGAAAACATTGTTTACTTATACACAATAAGAAAGACAGTACTTGTGCATATGTATATATATATGTATTATAGCTATGCACACACATTCTATTTGGAGATATGCCTAAAGCAAGCATACTTTAGGCTTTTTTGTTCTTTTAATTTCATGTTTGAAATTAAGGTGCTTAAATAAAGATATTGTTTTAAGAAAAAAGGAAAAAAAAATAAAGGGCTACTACTGAAAGTGACCTTTAGCACATGACAGAAGCAAGGCACAGGGCAGTAATGACTTGGTTTGATTATGCAGCAGTCCACAAACAAGAGTTTGAGAAATGTTAGGTAGAGCCAAGTTCTACTGAGAGTAGGTGACATATGTATTCCCCTGTATTTCTAGAACCTCTCCAGATCCTAGAGTTAAGTGCAGAGTATTAGCTTTGTGCTTAAACGGTTGTTCCAAAGAAGACTGATGGATATAAAAATAACTTCCAATGGCTGGAAACTTAAGAAAGAAAATGGCAGCTCCATTTCCTCCAGAGTCCATCTGGACTGAGTTTGCCTACAAGTGTGAGGCAAGTTGTTCTCCCCATCATGCCTCAGTTCGAGCCCTAAGTCTATAACAGGGGTGGCAAACAAGTTCAACACAAAGAGCCAAAATTTTAAACTGTGAGAGTCAGAGAGCCACACCACGCAGTGACCTGCCAAAACAGACAAACACACACACAAAAGCATATAATTTTAACAATAATACATTAAACACATATTGCATTTTGCCATTTTGATTGAGGGTAAAAATTCTGTTCGCCACCCCTGGCTATAGCATTGATATAATTTTTACAATATCAAGGAAAGTGGATCTTGTTTATTTCTATTGACGGGCACATTGGGCAGAACTTAAAGGCTCAGTGCTTGGTGGTAACTCCAAATGGTACTTGGGGTCTGTGTGAAGTGAAGGTTTGAACCTGGGCCTCCTGCACATGAAGCTTGACCTGCAGGTGATGCATTCTCTTGGGCTCTAGGCCAGTGCTTTTGCAAACACACCCTCTTTGATTCCAGCCGCTCCTCAAGATTCTAGATAGCAGGAAGAAGAAAGGGAGAAGAAGAGCGGCCTCTGGAATCTTTAGGTGCTCCTGTATCAGCAACAAGTCATTCTAGCAATATTAGCCAGAACTTACTGTTATGACAGCACCGGTTGCACTGGAGGCTATAAAATAAAGCAAACAGTTGTGCTAGGTGTGCCTGTCTCAGCCATTATGAGTGCTGGTGGGAGACTCATTGGTCACATGCTCCAGCACCTAAAGGGATATAGCATGCTCTTTATGTCAGCAATAGTAAAGCAGGCAGGGCACTTAGAGGGACCTTGTTTAGGTTACTGGCACCACATATGATTCCCTGAGCCCCCAGGAGTGTTCCCTGAGAGCAGAGCCAGGAGTAAGTCCTGAGCACAGCTGAGTATGGTCTCCAAAATAAAATAAGCCATCATAAAGTTCCTACCACTGAAGGTTTGGAGATGCATCCCCCAACTGTACTTGTGGTCAAGTCCACACTGCCAAGGGGGCTTGCCTCTGCAACTTTCTTTGTGCTGAGAACACAGGAGCACCCTCCCCCCAATTGAACTGAGAAAGCCACTGCTTTAAATCACTCAAACCACTTGATAATGTGGGATAAATAAAACTTTGGCCTGGGATTCTTTGCCACTGGAACCCACCATGGAAGTCTCTGCATTTATTTGTCTCCCAAAGATTCCAACAAGAAAACTTGTAATGCATAACTCTACATATACCGATGATGAGCCGCTCAACAGAGAGAGAGAGAGTTTGAAAAGCTTCTGTATATCACAACGTAGGTCGCAAGCTTCCTAAAGACAGATGTGGTGCCTTTCAGTCTCATGGCGTTTAGCACACAGAATGTATGCAGGAAACGTCTGAGATTGAACGTATGAATGAAGCTTCCAGGCCAAGAAGAGGGCACAATGTAATTATTCAAAGGATACAAAAATGTTTCTTCACTATAACTAGAGTGGCAAGGACTCTCCTAAGTCTGAAATTGAGCTAATCCCAGAAGGCTTCAGGTAAAACTCTTCACAGCTATTAGATCAAGATGAGACTCACATTTAAAGATCTGGAGGTGGAATAATTGCCTAGGCTGAGAATTGCATTTAGTGCCCACGCCAATACAAGAAACCTCTATTTTCCGTGATTTACTAGAAATGTTCCAGGTAGGATACATGAAATAGACTTCACTGGGAATTTTTATGTTTGTATAAAAGAAGAGGAGGAAGGAATGAAGCAAAGAAGGAAGGAAAGTAGAAAAAGAAGGAAGGTGGGAAAGGAAGAGGGAAGAAGGTTGTTGATGGGAAACAAGGAAGGAAGGAAGGAAGGAAGGAAGGAAGGAAGGAAGGAAGGAAGGAAGGAAGGAAGGAAGGAAGGAAGGAAGGAAGGAAGGAAGGAAGGAAGGAAGGAAGGAAGGAAGGAAAGCACTGTTTGCTCTCATATTGGCTGGTAACATGCCTGCCTGGGATCACGTGTCTATGTGGTGCTTGCCCGTGGCAGAGACTCAGGTTTCTTTTGCCTTAAGATGCTCGTTTCTGTAGCTGGCCCACCTCAGCTCTCAAAACTGATACTGTAAGATTCCAGGTCTCAGGTCATTACTTATATGATCTCATCCAGCCAAAATCAAAAACTAGATAACAAACTAGATTTCCCAGGATTTCCAAGGGCTGTCAAACAGCACCGTGCGAGGCAAGATGCTGTTTTATGCCATTTCAAAATGGGTCTGTCACTGTCTGCAAGTTTGGCCCGAGTGAAAAATGGAAAATGTTATGCTACATTCTTCACATGCCTGGAAAATGGAGTTACAGAACAGGAGGAGCCCTTAAAAGAGAGCATCTGGACCATCTGCCTGCTCAGCAGAACCAAAGGAAAGCTGACAAGTACCCAGAGCATGAGACCCCTGAGCACACCACAGGGGCCAGGCCCCCTGTTGAAAAGTCCTGATGTATCATGTCCACCTTTAAGAAAGACTCAAGGCCCATTTGTGTACAGTTTTGTTTCCTTCTTTCCTTCCTCCCTTCCATTTTCCTCTTCTCTCTCCCTCTCTCCTTCCCTCCCTCCCTGCCTCCCTCCCTTTCCTCCATCCCTTTCTCCCTTCCATCTCATTCCCATCAGTGCTCAGAGCTTACTCTTATACTTCTGGCAGGGCTCAAGAGGCCATATGGGGTTGACAGGGATCCTCCTGGGTGTCCATGTACAAGGCAAATGCTCCCCAATATACTATGCTCCTGCCCTGAGTGGGCTTTTTTTCTCTGTGAAGTTGACTCTCATTTACTGTTGCCAAAAATTAAGCCCAATTTCCCAGCTTCCTTTGCAGCTTGATGCCACATGTTGAAAGCAGCCACGTCAGAGGTCCCGGACAAGGGACCTGCATGTAATAGGCCTATAACCCCTATAGCCAAGGGAAAGGGGTTGTGTCTGCTGGTCCTCTTTAGGCTTTGAGGTCCTATAGTCACATGATGGAAAGCTGCCTATTTAAGTGGCCTCTAGGAACAAGTGTCAGGTGCCAACAAAGATGAGACCTTTAAATTTTCAACTTCTATCATATTCTCATTTCCAACATCCTGCTGGTAATTAAAAAAAAATGAGCCTGTTTGGCAGGTAGCACTGTTTATAAGAGTGCTTTGCATATTGACATTTATAACAGAGGGCAGGTGCCCATCAGACACCCTGAGCACAGTTTTTCTCCCTGCTCCAGTTCCACCCAGGCTCTCCCCAGCCTGGGGCAGAGTTTAAAGCTGAACTAGGCAATATGTGCCAAGGTGGTTATTCTTAGAGACATAAAAGGGCAGAGATTATGGGACTAGGCGTGTGTCACAGGTGGAAGAGTGTAGGCTTGAGAGGCATGAAGCCCTGGGTTTAACACTCAACTTGTCATGACCCAGCACAGCGCTGAGTGTGGCTTCCACAACAAATTAAAAACAAGGCAAGGGGGCCCGGAGAGATAGCACAGTGGCATTTGCCTTGCAAGCAGCCGATCCAGGACCTAAGGTGGTTGGTTTGAATCCCGGTGTCCCATATGCCCCCCCCCCCCCCCCCCCGTGCCTGTCAGGAGCTATTTCTGAGCAGACAGCCAGGAGTAACCCCTGAGCACCGCCAGGTGTGGCCCCAAAACCAATAAAATAAAATAAAACAAGGTAAGGGATAAATACTGTTTGGAAGAAAGATCTAGCCCATTGGAAACAACCTGCAGCCATTACAACCATTGTCCTAGGGCTGCTGGTTCCCCCTGGTCCTGAAAACATCCTCAGCCAAGCTCTTGCCTCCCTTTGGGTGTTCAGAATTCAAACCCAGATGAAGTAACTGCACCACCTCACACTATTCTCTGTGTCCATTCCACCGTGTCTACATGCTAGTCCTCTAAAAATATTCCAAATATTCATTGTTGTTTTGTCAGAGGTGGAGAAAGATAAAAAAATTTATATTTTTTCACTGAAAGAAGCGGCCATTTATACTACTGGCACAATGGCCTCCCTTGACAAGAGTTTTCTCTCTTCCTCTTCTCCCTTTCTTTTCTTGGCAGGAAAAAGAACCAGCACTTGCAACTTTCTCAGGCAGGCTCAGGGCCTTGTGCAGCTGATCTGAAAAGTACTGGTTTGACCCGCTGGGGAGTTGCTCCTGGGCTGGCAGCTTCTCTAACTGAAACGTCTATCTTAACTGCTGACTTGGCATCAGCAGGAGGGTACCCCATGGGCTAGGCACCAACCTGTCACACACTGGGCCCTTTTCCAGCATGAAGCAATATCCTTGGTGTGCCAGTGTGGCTGGCTAGCCTCTTCGAATGAGGCTCTTTTCAGTGTCTAAAAACCAGGAGCATCAGCAAAAGGTGACAGGGCATCTGGGGAAAGTGGGAGTGAAAAAATTTTATTGCAAGCTCAGTCCACAGGATACTAAGAAACCTGTAGGTCCCTGTGCCTGGCCTGCTTAACATGTACAAAAGAGAAAAGAGAACGGAAAGAAACGGGTCACTTCTGCTTCTACCCAAAACCATGCTGTGTGGGAATTCAAAGAGCCTTTCCATGTCTTGGTCTTCTATACAAGGTAAACAAACAAAAAGATAAGAGAAGTGAAACATCCTACACAGATATAACTAGGCTTCAAGAAATAAGTATGCAAAATTTCTGATTGGGAGAGAAAATGAATGGTGAGTGGTAGGATAATTCATTTCACGATAGAGTTCCTTCTCTCAGGATTCATCTCTTCTAAATTTTTTGTGAGTTTAACCGAGAGCTGTAATGAGTCAGACCTACTCATCAGAGACTCTGTAGGCTCAAGCCTTATCTAAGAGGCATCTTCAAGAGCTCAGCAGAGCAGAGCAACCAGAAAGTCACGATCCAATTGTGGGCTATTCAGAAAACAAATGCTATAATCCTGCCTTTCCAGGGTTTCCTGTTGCAGTCCAAGAAACAGCGACTCTTAACCAAGAGGTGAGAGGTAACCACTTTGAAAACTACGAGATAGTTATGAAAGTCATATGAGAAGTACAAATAGATGAAAAGATTCATGGACCAGAAGAATTAATATGGTTAAAATGACTATTACCAAATTGAATCTATTGAATGAATCCACTTTAGAGAGGCAGAAAAAACTAATCCTAAAGTGTGTATGAAACCACAAAAAGACCTTGAATACCCACAGCAGCTCTGTAAAAAAAAAAGTCAGAAAGCATCTGGCTTCCTGAAATGAACCATAATATAAAATACAGCAATCAAAATAGTAATGATACTGGCATAAGATCAGACAAATGATTGATAGTGCAGAACTGAGAGCCCAAATAATACCCCAGTGGACATGGCCAACTTACTTGATAAGGAAGTTAAGAATATGCAACGTGGAAAATAGTCTCTGTAATAACTGGGGCTAGGAAGATTAGATACTTGGGGGTAGGCATACTTGGTGGTCCAAAGGTATATTTCTGGCTCTGTGCTCAGGAATCACTCCTGGTGGGGCTCAGGAGAACCTATATGGTGCAGAGGATCAAAACTGGGTCAGGCACAAGCAAAACAAGAACCATACCTGCTGTCTTTCTGGTCCAAGATTAGATATTTGGATATGAAAGAAAGAAACCAAGCCCTCATATAATAGCACTCAAAAAATGAACTCAAAATGCACAAAAGATGGAGGCCCTGAAAACATGAAACTGCTGGAAGAAAGGGCAGGAAATTCTCTTTGATAAGGGTATTAGCTGTAAATTTTGGATATGCCTCCTAAAGCAGAAGCAACAAGAGTAAGAATAAATAAGCACAAAACTTCTGCACAGCAAAAGATATAATCAACAAAGTGAAAAGACATCTACAGAATGAAAAAAATATTGCAAACCGCAAGTGTGATAAGGGTATCTTATCTCTAGATCATCTCATACATCTGAAATATTTAAAGAACTTGAAAACTCAAGAGTAAAAAGGTCTTCAACTTGAGCAGATATTTTTTTCCAAAGAAGACACACCAATGGCCAAGGAACAGAAATAGATGCTCATCAGCTTTAATCATTAGAGTCAAAGTGAAAAGGAGGTATCACCTCCCTCACACCTGTTGGGCTGTGGCCAAAGATGAGATCTAACAAAGACTTCTGAGAAAACAGCAGCATAGTGTACAAGAGCTGAGGCATAGTGGCAGCCCCACTGAGGGCGGAAAGAAGAAAGAAGCTGGGTTTATGCATGTGGGCATGTGCACACACCATAATGAGACATGCTTGACCAAACAAACCAGGAAAATTTGGCCATTTTTAGCAACATGGACTGCTGTGAAGGGTATGGTGCAAAATAAAATCAGCTGACAGAAAAGACAAAATCCAAATGGTTGTACTCAGATGTGTATTATAACCCACACAATACCTAATCCAGTAAAAGAAAAAAGCAGTCAGTGGTTACTAGATATATGGGATAGGGTGGAGGAAAGGAACATCTAGAGCAGGGATCTTCAAACTACAGCCTGCGGGTCACATGCGGGCCTGCAGAGGAGTCTGATCTGGCCCGCCAGCAGTGAGCACTGTTTGGTTGCCAAGATACCTGCCAGCATATACACTCAGTGTATATCCAAATATCAGGAACCATGCACTCAAAATGGTAACCATCTTTGGTAGCACTTATGCCTGTGAACAGACTTTTTCAAGAATGAAACATCTGAAATCTCCAACCAGATCAAGATTAACTGATGCCCACTTGCATCACTTGTTACGGCTGGCAGTGACAAATATGGAACCGGACATTGACCATCTCTTTAGCCAAAAGCAGGCTCACAGTTCCCATTGAAATACTGGTGCGTGATCTGTTTATTTATAAATGGTTTTCATTTTATTTATATAAGATATGTGCAGTGTGAGTAGGGATTAGTAGCTCATATAGTCTGGCCCTCCAGCTCTCTAAGGGACCGTAATCCGGCCCCCACTTTAAAAAGTTTGAAGACCCCTGATCTAGAGAAAGGTGATTAAAAGAAGAATCCCTCCAGTTATAAGATACAAAAGAATTAGGGATGACAGAGACTGTCAGATAGAACATGACTACAGTTAATGCTATTCTGTGATACACACATAAAAGCTGAGGATGATCCCTAACTGTTCTCATCACAAGGATTTCTTCATTTTCTCTTTCCTTGTCTCTGTATGAGCTGGTGGATACAAACTACATTCATGGCAGCAGAAGTCATTTCATAGTACATGCAAGTCATATCATGACACATGTTCCCCTAAATTAAAAAAATATTTATATATACATATATAAATTCAAATAACAATGAAACTGGCAGGGGACACTAGTGACTTAAATACTTCAATTCTCTAGAAAAATATGTTGGAGTGATAGTACATCAGTTAAGGCACTTGCCTTGCATATGGTTACCCTGGTTTCATTTCCCAGCACCCCATATGGTCCCCTGAGCCCACGAGGGGTGATTCCTGAGTGCAGAGCCAAGAGTATTTCAGTGAGCACCACTGAAACCAACCAAACAAACAAAAATCCCCAAACGGAAAACATTCAGGCACTGCCCTAATGCTTCAACCTCTCTACAGACTTGGAAACACTTTTCTTCAATGAGCCCAGGGTGATGTCACAGAGTGTGGAAGATATTACTACAATGGAACACATGGTACCAGCACTAAACAAACACCAGTGAGTGGTGCCCTGAGACCCAGAAACTCCTGGGAGAGAATCTGCTTATAGATGGAGAATCAAAACATCCCATCATTAATCCTTAGCAACCTGTGATGTCAAACTGCCAGGTAAGGATTCTAGACCAGGTAAAGTCCTGGTAACACCAGCCAGGCCTGAGAGCACTCAGCATGAGGTAAGGTGGTGGGTGGCCTTGTTTTCAAAAGTGCAGGGGCTTTGGTGAGGCTAGAGTATGAGGAAGAAGTTCCCTTGAATGGCTCTATTGTGAGCCCAGGTCACTATGGGAGTCCACAGTCTGCAGTGTTTCAACATGCAGAAGCTGCTAGAAGCTCTGCGGGCTTGTCTTCTAGTCTCAAAAACTTTGAGGGACATAGAGGTGCTACCTGCCTGGGGGGTTGGGGGAGACCTGGCACTGCCACCCAGAGAAATGTTAATAGGGAATCAGTGGGACTATTTAGGGTATGAAGAAAGTTTATTCTTGTTACTATTTTGTTTGGGGCTTTTTAAGCCTAAAACCCACACCCAGCAGTGCTCAGGGCTCTGCAATGAGGAATCACTTCTGGCAGTGCTGAAGGGAACTATATGGGGCACTGGAGATTAAACCTGGATCCATTGGGCTCACCGTGCAATGCAAGTGTCCTACCTGCTGTTCTATCGCTTTGGCCCCAAGGGCATGAACAAGGTATTTATTCTCACCTTCAGTGCAGAGTGAATCATGCTGTTCACTTACTCAAGAAGCAATAAAATACTGATTAAAAGGGCACAAGTCACTGTGTGGGTGATGAAACAAGAATGAATCCCTTTACCTTTCTAAGGTTGGCAGGGCCGTGATATTGGGGAGCCCATTGAGGGCATGCTGTCCTCTTTTCTCAGGTCAAATTGTTCATCTTCCCAGCAACCTTTGGCCTGAACAAAATCTTCCCACAAGCCTAACTCACTCTATGCCAGCAACTCCAGCAGGGCTGGGCCAATGGCTGCAACAGACCGAGTATTGCCTCCACATTGCCACTGGGCACTCTGTCTTTCACTTTCCCATACTTAGTGAGAACTTTACAGTGAAGCCAAAGTAACTACAGAGAATGAGACTCCAGAATATCCCCTAGGCTCTTTTGGAGTAAGAGGCTACCTATGCAAGAAAGTTTCCACAGAGATACAAATGGTGCACAGACCAGAAAAATGATGATAATAGTCTCTAAGTAAATAAAAATGCAGAGAGCTACTACCTCATCACGTGCACTGAAATGGTTCCACTGAAAAGATGAATAAAAGCAAGTACTGGCGAGGCTGTGAAGAAAGTAAAACTCTCATACATTGCTGGTGGCAATGTAAAATCATGGAAGCATTTCCAGGGAAACAGTTCTGGAAGTTCCTCAAAATGCTAGACCTAGAATTTTCATAATAATTTAGCAATTCTAGTTAGGTATCTGCCAAAGAGAATTTAAAATTAAATAGGTTCACATAAAAAATTTGTACAGAAGAGAGGGAAAAAAATCTTATACATGAGGGTTCAAAGAAATTGTAAAGGATTAAGATGTTTGCTTGCTTGTGGCCAAACCAGGTTCAAACTCCTGTACCCCACTTGGGCCCTACTAGAAGTGATCCCTGAGTACAGAGCTAGGTCATGGTCCAAACACAAACCCACAAACTTGTACATGAGTGTTCTTAGAAGTAGTATTTAGCAAAAAAGTAAAATCAGAAATAATCCAAATGTTCATCAATGGATAAATAATTCAATGTAGATTGCTTATCAGTTTAAAATGCTGAATCTCTTGTGAGCATCGCAGCCAAGTTTACAAATGCCATAACTGAGCAGACCCAACCCCAATCACACCCACAGAAGCAATGTAGGGAAGGGGGAATATTTTTTAAGCGTGAAACAAAAAACTGAAGGACTGATATGTGCTACAACATGCATGAATCTTGAAACCATCATTCTTTTTTAAATATATATATTTGGGCCACACCCAGTGGCTCTCAGGGATTACTCCTGGCTCTCTGCTCAGAAATTATTCCGGGTAGACTTGGGGGACCATATGGGACACTGAGGATCAAATCTGGGTCAGCTACAAGAAAGGCAAAAGCCCTACCTGCTGTGCTATTACTCCAGCCCCCCGAAACCATCATTCAATGTGAAAGAAACCAAACACTAAAGGTGACATATGTAGTATTCACTTTGTATAAAATATTGAAGAAAAACAAATCCACAGAGGCAGAAAAAAGTGGGTTAGAGCTGTAGCCTTGGGAGAGTGTGGGGAGATAATAATGGGAGAGGTTTAGTGAGAGATCAAAATGAATTACCAATGATGGTTGCACAAAGGCGGGTACTCACTAAAAAGAAGTAAATCATATCTTTGAATGTGGTGAGCTGGGTGGGGAGGGACTGTTAGTGCAACTCTTCTGTGCAGGTTTTGTGGGAGGCCAAGGTTTGATTCTTATGGTCATTATGGTCACCCTCCAGTACCTCTGGAGTGAGCACTGAGCATCAAGGCAGGACTAAGAGCCATTGGGCATGGACCAAAAAATAAAGAAAACAACTCCTACCAAACTTTATTCCTGAGCTACAATGTATAAATATAATTTATTTTAAAAAAAAATAAAACACCAAAAGGAAGTCTTAGGGGAGTGTTTATCTTTAGGGCACAGAACTGTCCTCTGGAGAACTTGTTTAAACAGGGGTGCTGAGCCGCCCTGACTCAGCAGGCCAGGGTGGGGCGCAGGAATGTGACAGGTCCCCATGCTGATGGGTTGGCTGGCCAGGAGCCAGGTAGATTTTGAGAAGCTCTGGCCCAGAGCAATGTTTCTGCCATGTCTGATGTGTGTGGTGGACACCGTTTTAGTAAAGGTTCTGCTGTCCAGTCAGGAACAGAGTCAGCAAGTGCGTAGGTGAGGCTGGACAAGGACCCCGGCTATTGTGAGACTCAGTCTAGTGGAGAGTTGCCCATGTGCTTAGGGAACCCAAGTCTGGCTCTCAGGCTTGAGTTCTCCTTCTAGCAGCCCCTTTAGATCCTGCCCTCTTACAGGCTCTGACCAGTATACTTCTGCTTGCTGAACACTCTGGAAGATGCTATAACTTGGGCCAACCCAACTTGACCTCATGAGGGTCTGAGCTGACATTTAGCCAACAAATCATCAGGGAAATCTTGTTACCATGTACATTTGTTGTGATAAATCAAAAGTTTTAGTATCTCTCTGTCTCTCTGTCTCTGTCTCTCTGTCTCTGTCTGTCTCTGTCTCTCTGTCTCTCTCTCTCTGTCTCTCTCTGTCTCTCTCTCTGTCTCTCTCTGTCTGTCTCTCTCTGTCTCTCTCTCTCTCTCTCTGTCTCTCTCTCTCTGTCTCTCTCTCTCTCTGTCTCTCTCTCTCTCTCTCTCTCTCTCTCTCTCTCTCTCTCTCTCTCTCTCTCTCTCTCTCCTAGGCCACACAGCATGTGGGACGTACTCCTGACTCTGTGCTCAAGGCTCATGCATGACTTGAATTCAAGCACTTAGTATCTCTTGGGTCCTAAGGGTTGAACACTTCTAACACACTCTCGTTGGTGCCACTGCACGGTTCACATTGAGGGGCCGCAGGCCGCCTGACTCTTGTCCTCTTCTTGTTCTATGATGGGAAGAGTCTGACTAAACATCTGGTGAAGATGAAACATCTTCAAGGTCACAGAAGGTTTTTCCCACCTGCTCTGGAGATCAAGTTTGGGAAACCAGGTTACAGGCAAGTGTTTCAACAAGGTCTTTCAGGTACTTCATCTAATCTCTTGAACCGAGGCCAGACCAACTTGCGCCTTGCATCTCTTCTCTATTGTTACACTGGCTTCAGGGCCCCACTGGGGCAGAAGTGAACCATCTGCTTTGTGCAACTGGCAAGAGGCAACCAATTCAACAGCAGGGCCCATTCAGGGAACCCAAGATTGAGGGGGGCAGAAGTCAATCAAGTGGAGATGGAGAAGAGGGAGGTTTGTGGTTGTCATCTTGCTCAGAGCTCTTTGTACACTAACACTTCTAGGCCACTTTGTGCCTGAAACTTAGAATTCCGAGTTAGACCATTAGAATTTTGTTTTGACCTGAACCTATTTCTATTTTGCTGGGAGCTCTTGAATTTGTCTCTAAGCTTTTTTATTTGTTTAGGCTGGTTTTAGATCAATGTCGGGATGACAGACTTAAGCAATAAAAAGAAGAAAGGAACTTCGGGATCAGATGTTAAAGATATTTTTACAGAAGGAAACTCACACTATCACACCAGAGAAATCTACTGCTTCAAAGGCAGATCCTGGGCGCGACTAAGCCAGGCACCATTTTTTAAAATTTTTTTCAATTATCTTTAATTTAAACACAATGGTGACAAGGTCGTTCATACTACAGGTGTTTTTACAGATAAAGTTATTCATAATTGAATTTCAGATATACAATGTATAACAACCTTTACCAGTAAGCATTTTCCACCACCAACATCAATAATTTCCCTCTCACTCTCCCTGACTGGCATCTTTTCTAGAGGACAGTTACCCACAGCTTCTTCCTTCCACTACCTAGCTCAGAGGCTTCCAAACTTATTTGATCTATAATTCCTGTTTTCAGAATAAAAATTACTCATGGCTCTCAACACTGCTCCCTTGAAACATCTACCTTCTTTAAGCAAATAGCAAACACTCTCCAGTTGCACCCAAGTTTACTACTGCTCCCTGAGATTATTATAGCATTCACCCAGGAGTGAGCATCAGCCACTATAGGAGACACTGACCTAGTTCTCCTTAGAGGTGAGAATGCCCAGGGGAAAAGGGAAATATGAGATTCGGCTTTAATAACGGCCTCTTGTGAAAAGTTATGTATCCTGGCAATCTGTCTTTCTTGAAATTTGTCGGTCTCAAATTCCCATCCAGGTTGGATATTCAAGAATTTGCCAATTGGACTGGAGAGCTAGGACAACAGCGAAGGCACCTGCCTTGCATGCAACTGACTGGGGTTCTACTCTTGGTATCATATATGTTTGGTTCCCTGAGTCTATCAGAGTAAGCACCTCCAAGTATGGCCCCCAAACAAAAATTTTTAAAAAGAAAGAATCTGCCTATTGTACAAGTTCAGGGAACAATGAAAGCGTCAGTGTCTTCTGTGCCTGAGGAACAGTACAGACACCCCAAAAAAGAGCCAATGAAGTGGTTCTGAGAGCCAGGAGCTTGGTACAGCACCATCAGCTTTTCATGGCAGTAATGCCAAGATAGGGCTGGGGAGAATTTGGAAGATGCCCGAAAGCTCTAATATTCTGGAGAGTAGTACTGGCACAGCAGTAAGCCCTCTGTTTCTCTCAGTTCCAGGTTACCTGCAAAGCACCTGGAAGGGTGGCAGTGAACCATGGGCACAAGCGTCTCTCTGTACCTAAAACACAAGTGCATTTTCCAAGTAAGTGCTTTGCAGGCCTTCAAAACCAAGGTGTGTAGCTCCTTCCCTGCCGCTGTGTCTCTAGGGTAAAAGGCGAACAGCACTGAGCCTGTACTAGGCAATAAGAACAGCTGCCCAAGCCAGACCTCATAGCAGAGGGAGTGAGGGGGTACAGATTAATATTGTCATTCCCAGTGCTGATTATTAACCAATGTGCTTGAAACTTAGTGATTTCCAAATCTGCTGGAGCGACTGAGCAAAATCAAACACCCATCTGGGGGTTTCAAAGATTCCCAGAACGCCATGTACCAAAACTACAAGAAAATCATCCTCTGAGAAGGTTTTTCTCTCCAGCTTCCCTGCTTCCCACGAGGGGAACAATGTCATGAGAATATAACAGTGAAGGAAATAAGACAACACTAAATAGGAAAGTGACGTCTTTATAATTAAAGATTAGCTGCAGACTCCGCACTCCACGCTCTGCGGCAACTTGGGCCCCTTGTGAGGGCGGACAACAAGGACACCTGAGATTTTGCTACCTCCAGCACAGAACCTGAGACAGAGACACTGGAGAAGGAAGCTGGGGATCGCCCTGCACTGGGGATCCCTGAGCTCAGCTGTCCCTGGAAGCGCCCGGCTGCCAGTGAGTGCCACAGATTTCTTGCACCATTTCGAAACCCCCTCAGATTGCATCGGGAGACTTTCACAGCCAAGAGAAAAAGTCTTACTTGGCCAAACTGGCACAACCCTTTATCAGAAATCCATCTCGGATCACCTGACGTGTGCCCGGGCACCCACACGGATTGCAACCCACGAGTAACTTACCCCCTTCAATGGGTTTCGTCACCATGACACTAAGTTATTTCAATTCCTACCCCATGGCTCCCCCAAGAAATAAAAAAAAAAGTGCACTATAATTATATAAACTCTTAATTAAAACCGAAGAATTCAGCGCTGCCATTACCCATCAGTAATTCCACTCAATTAGGACAATAGACTTTCATTTATGGCTGAACTCCTAATTGCTACTCATTTTCCTGGTTAGTAATTGCCAATCCTATCAGACAATGTGCTTAAAGAAAATTCTGCCATGAAAGTCTATTTGTCCCCCCATCAGAGAGAGGGAGAGAGAGGAGAGAGCAAGATGGACTCGGAGAGCGCTTAGCTTACGTGGTGGTCTACATTCCGTCCTCTTCGCCAGCCCCGGGCGACTCCAGGCTTGGGGCTCCGGAGTTTAGGGGTTCCCGGGGCGCAAGGGCGGGTGCCGAGATCCAAGAAGACTTACCCAGAAAGGCGACGCGTATCCAGGTAGATCAGCCCGACAATCCCAAAGCCAAAAGCAGAGGCGAAGAAGCCGACGACGACGCAACCCCAAAAACCTCCCCTGGCCAGATCGATCGGCGGCGTTTGCAAAGGAGCAAGTTCGTTCAGCGGTTGCGGGACACGCGGCCCCGAGACGTGCGGGTGGCGGGTGGCCAGTCCGGCGACGGGGACATCGCGGCCGCGGCTCCGGGCTCCCTGGTTCGGTTCCGACCAGGGTCTAGCTTGCGGGCTTGGAGCGGGTAGGCGACGGCGCGCCCCGGCCGCGCGGCGCGGTGCGGTGCGGTGCAGGCGGCGGGGCGGAGGAGAGAGAGAGAGAGAGAGCGAGCTCGGGGCGGCTGGTGGCCTCGCCCGCAGCTTAGCGGCGACTAGCGCGATTCGCCGAGGCCTCGGCCCCCGAGGAGCGCGCCGCCCGCCCCCGCCCCGCCCCGGCCCGGCCCGGCCCGCCGCGCTCGCTCCCCATGGCCGGCTGTGCTAATTAGCCCGAGGACTGCTCCCCGCCAGGGAAACTTGGCAATTTATTCCCGGGCCCGGGGGAGGTCACCCGCGGTGCCCGCGCCGATTGGCTGCGGCGGAGCCGGGCGTGCCGCGCGCGGGCCCCACCGCCGAGGGTCGGGGCAGGGCCAGGCTCATTTCGGGCTGCGGGACGAGGCGGGGGGCTGCGGGAAGGCTGGTGTCTAGTGGGCACGCGTCCTCGCCGCCTGCACTGGGTCTGCCCGTCCACAGCGGCCATGCAGCCGTATGTCCTGGGATGGAGGAGGAAACCCAGGGTGCCCGGTGAAGGGGCCTCGGCTTGGAAGGTTTAGGGACATGCAGTTTAGGGACGTGGGTTTAGGGACATGCGGCGCAGACCCCGGTTCTCGTGGCATCTCGGGTTATGGACCGCACAGGGGTGACCCGAGGCTTGCCGTCTAAGGAGACTTTCCCAGCTGAGCGCTTTGGTTCACCCCACAACTTGCGAGGGAGGCCTAGCAGCAGAGGGGAGCAAGGAGCACAACCTCCGCCACCCCCTGTCCGAAAGAACCTGGGACAGGAGCATGAGATGGACTCATCCACCTCTGGTTCTGAGTTTCGGTCACAACCCCCTCCATGTTCCTTAAGTAAGCAGAGAGGCCTTTGCATCCAGCAACTGTTTCGAATCCTCAGGGCCACACCGCAGCAAGGATCCAACTCGAGGCCTCCCTCCTGCAAGCCAGGTATGAGCTATACCTACTGAGTTTGGTTCAGCCAGGCCTCATATTGAAAGTTCACCCGTCTATGGTGGCACAGGTCACCTTTACCCTTGCCCTCCCCCCCCCCCCCCCATCAATCTACATCTCTCTAACTCCACTGCTCCCTGAAGGTCACAAACCCTCATGTTAGAAAGAAGTAGCCCAGGGCCTGAGCCATACATAGCACAGTGGGTAGGGCATTTGCCTTGCCAACCCAGGTTCAATTCCTGACATCCTTTATGGTCCCCTAAGTCTGCCAGGAGTAATTTCTGAGCACAGAGCTAGGAATAACCCCAGAAGTGAGGCTCAGAGGGAGGAGAGATGGAGAGAAGGAAGGAAGGAAGGAAGGAAGGAAGGAAGGAAGGAAGGAAGGAAGGAAGGAAGGGAGGGAGGGAGGGAGGGAGGGAGGGAGGGAGGGAGGGAGGGAGGGAGGGAGGGAGGGAGGGAGAAGGAAGGAAGGAAGGAAGGAAGGAAGGAAGGAAGGAAGGAAGGAAGGAAGGAAGGAAGGAAGGAAGGAAGGAAGGAAGGAAGGAAGGAAGGAAGGGAAGGAGCTGGTGGCTGTCCTTAGGCTCAGGCCTGGGAAACCTCCAAGTCTCTCTGTGGGATCCTGGGTACCAAGAGCCCCAGCACCCTCCTGACTGGTGACTTAGTGTTTGGCCCTTAAATTTGCAGAGCTCAGCATCCGAATGATCTAGTCCTGCTCCTGGCCAGGGATGCAGTCCTAAGTGACCCTGTGCTTCCCAAACATTGCCCAAGAGTCCTAAGGAGGAGTGGAAACTGCAACCGGTATTTAAAGGGGCCTGCCAGGCTACTCAATCCATACTGAGAACCCTCACTCACTCTATCACTTCTCTCCTGGAATGTGGGAGAGAACATGGAGCAAGGGTCAAGGTCATAAAAGATTTGTGAGCACTGGCTCAGGAGACAAGGAGCACTGAGCTGTGCAGGATCACCAGCCTGATCTCAGCTGTGATCCTGACACTAGAGGTCATGGCACAGAGCTCTGCCTGGGATGGCCCAACCCAATGGCGCCTCCTGACTCTGCTTCTGGGGCTGAGACCTATTCAGGGTAAAGGCTTTGCTTCATGTTACAGTTACTCAGGATATCCTTCAGGGAGATTCCCCAGCCCACTCTGAGCACTTTTCAGTGAGTGCCCTGCATCTCCAATGTCAGCCAGGGGACTCAGCCTTCCCATCCAGCTAATGGGAAGAAGGTACTCTGGCTTTTATGGATGGTGAAGTAGCACCCTGTTTGCTGAAATATAAAATCTGAAATATAAAAACCAGCTCAGTAACTTCCACGAGTTAAAGAGAAGGACTGAGCAGGATCTCTGTGAACTGGGAAACTGGCATACTCACTAGTATATGAAAAATCTAGATTCCTGGGGTCAGAATGTCAAGAAAGCAGGTAAGGTGTTACTAGGTTTGATCCTCTGTTCCCTGAGCCCTCACATGTGTGATCCCTGAGCACAGAAGTAAATCCTGTATACCACCCAGTGCAACCCGCCCCCCCCACTAGTAGTTAGCCTTTCTCACTTGCTTTGGAATGTATCAGGACAGGGACTGGACCACTCCAAGTGGCTCTAACATTGCCTCACTCCTGATTAGAGGCTGGTGGGACCAGAACCCACATCTCTTGAGTACCAGAGTAAGTCCATTTGTAAATCCTGATGACGAATCATGAACTGCGATTGCCTTGAACTTGGAGCAAGTTAAATAAAAAACAATTATGCAGCCACTCTACTGATCAAAAGTGTCATAAATACATAAATACAGCGATCTGAGGCTCCTCACAGAAAATGCGGGCAGCGGCAGGATTTCAGAGCTGCCTCTTGCTGACTAGGGAGCTCCCCCTCACAGCTACGTGTATGTTTGTGATGACTGGCAGATCTGTTCTGTTTGGTCGACAACTCAGAAACGTTTTTCTGTTCCTGCCACAATACTGGGAGATTTCCACATTCAGAGACAGAGCACTCACATGCAGCCAGTTACTCATGAGGACCTGGAGTGGAGAGAGGATTTAACGGAGTTTTCTTTTCGGTCATAAATTAAATGACTGGTTCAAAGTTCTGGAGAGGCAAACCAGGGGATGAGCCACCACCTTGCCTGCCCATCAGCTGCAGTCAGAATTGCTTAAGGGAACGAGTGAGCAGTCAGAGAAGTTCTGACACATGGGCCGACTTGAAACATTCAGCCAACAAGCCCTCCTCATGTCAAAGTATGCTCAAAAGCTCAAAGGACCTGCAAGAATCTCTTGGATCCTGCTCCTTGGTTCTGAGTCCCAAGTCAGCAGCCACTTGCCACTGTTCTCTGAGGCCACTAGTACCTGAACCTGGGACTCAGCAGGATGCAGTGACCTGGGTTCCTGTCTCCCCTCTATATGCTGCTATCACTGCTCTGGATGAGGGAGGCAGTATAGACTATTAGTCAGAGAAGATGGGTGTGGTGGGGAGTAGTGGGCAAGACAGTTACAGGAAGAGAGGAAGCGCTTTGGGGAGAAGCTTTCTCACATAACCTTGCCATAACTACCACTGAATTCTGGGGAAGAGCTAAGTTATGGCAGCTGAGTAGAAATCATGTCATGTCCCCCTCCCTTCCTCAATCCTTCCCTCCCTGCCACACCCCAACACTAGCAGGACAGCTTGGGGGCTCAGAGCTTAGCCTCATTCCATCCCCTAACCTGAAGATCACTCAAAAATTCCCCTGGGAGTAAGGTGAAAGGAATAGGCTGCCATCACCCTTGTCCTTGTTGTGGGGGTTGAGGAAGCCAGCTCAGGCTCAGCAGAATCCTTTTCTGCCTGGGGGTAATACAAGGCTTCCCACCTTCTTTCAGCTGTTGCCTCTGTAGGAAAAGTTCTGAAGGGATTTGGGGTGATATGGGGTGTCTGGCCAACGTTTCAAAGGAGATGCTTCACTGTCAGAGAAGCTTTGTCACCCCTGATCCAGAGGTTGGAGTATGAATACGCTTAGATCTCAGAGTAGAGGGTTTCTAAAGGAAAAAAAAAATCCCAGAAATACTCGAATTCAGATGTTATAAAAAAAAAAAAAAAAAAAAAAAAAAGGCAAAGTGTGAGAAGCCAGAACAAAGCGGGCGCAAGCAGAGGGAGTGAATAACCTTTCATTCCTAGCCGCTTCCCACTAGAGACAGCCGTGTTCTGCTCAGCACTATTTGATGCAAATGCCGCTCAGAAAGGAGCCAGTGGATAATAGATAAAAAGATTATCTGTGACATTATGAAAAATGAAAGTTGAAAAATGGCTACGAGTCCCTTAAAAACCCTCTAAACTTTATTCCGTCGTGTTGAAAGGCACAAGCAGCACTGGGTTTGATTCAGTCCCGGGGCTTCTTGTCTCTCTCTTCCATTGTTCACCTGCCTCCACTAGCGCATCCGTGTTCAGAAATCCTTCCCGCTGCTTTCTCTTTGCTGAAAACATAAGGGCCAAGAAGCCAGCACAGCCATGCTTCTTTCTCCGAACTTGACTCTGATGCAAGAAATTCAACTGCAGTGGCGACCCTCCCCCCTGTCTCTTCCCTTCCCTGCCATCCCCCCCTGTGCTGAACTGGCTGCACACTTGATTTAACAGATGAATTACAGATGCAAGGCATGGGTTTCCAAGGCAGGAAAGAGTCTGATTTTTGTCCAGGTCTCTCTTGATTGGCCCAGCATGGAAGTCTTTCATTTAATGGGCCAGGTCCTGCTGAGAAGACCTCTGCTGGCACACACCGATTTCTTTCTTGCTGGAGAGAGGCACAGACATCCTAAAGAGATTTTTCAGCTCCTGGATTGCTGGTGTGCTCACTACAGATGAGTCTTTTTAAACAGAGCATCACAAGCACAACCCAAGACTCCAGGCAACATTTCATCCATTTGACCAGCCATCTCTGATCTTAGAGTGAGCTCAGGCTGGAACAACTGATTTGAACACTGAGACCAGGAAAAAAAAAAGTCATGCCTCATCTCCCACCCAAGCAGGTCACCCAAGTCATAGCAGCTGTGGGACCTGCTCCAGATCCCAGCTCAGCCACCTGCTAGCTGAGCAGCTTTGAGAAAGTTTGAACACCTGAATGTCTCCATTTGCAAACCAGATACTAAAGGTAATTAGCTGGAGCCATATGGAAATTGCTGATTTTTTAAATTTTCAACAAAAGTCACTATGCATCATATAAAATTGCCACATTTTTTTTGACACACAAAAGCGGTAGTTTATATGCTCATTCAAATACCTACCTCAAAGAGTGTTTGTTGGAAAGAAAACAATCCAAAATGAATGACTCCAGTGAATGACTGGAGGAGTAGTGCAAGGATTAAGGCACTTGTATTAATACCTTCCATTCAGTCAACCCTGATCATCATAATATCTGGCACCATTATTATTCCCCAAGAGCCATCAGGAGTGACTCCTGAGTATAGAGTTAGGAGAAGCCACTGTGCACTGCTGGGTATGGACCCAAACCCCATAACTAAATGAAGGGCTTTACCAAAGTTCCTGGGACACAGTATGTGTTTAGAAAAGACTAACTATTGCTGGAATCGACAGTGTTAACCCAATGTCAACAATTAATATAGTTCACAGTAACCCTTTGCTGTATGTAGATCACCATGTCAGGGGTCCCAAATCGTCATCTGGCCTGCTGAGATGGTAACAATATAAGATATCACACAGCTCAAATTCCATCCTCTCAAGACTCTCAAGACTCTCTTGCCTTATTTCTGCTGGGAACCTGTGTCTTTCTGGGGCTGCCTGACCCCACTTTTTTGGTTTGTATTTGTGTTTTAGCTATGCTATTTTTTTGTTTGGGGGGGCCACATCTGCCAATGTTCAGGGGTTACTCCTGTCTCTGCACTCAGGGATCATTCCTGGCAGTGCCCAGGGGACCATATGGGATGCTAGGGATCAAATCTGGGTCAGCAGTGTGCAAGGCAAGTGCCATTATCTCCTGTGCTATTCCTGGACACTGTCTTAAGTGTATCAGGATGACTAATATTATACCCAAAGAACTCAGAAATATGTTAGAAAATAAACATCAACCATAAAGATGCCAAGTGCTGACAAGTGATGGGGAATGGGGATGTAAGTCCATTCTCTGCCTGGCACCCTGGTCCTATTGCTTTTAGCTCTGCAGTCCTAGTGTGTACAGGAAAGCCACTGCACAAAACAGTGCCCTGGGCAGAACTAGAGCTGATTCACTGTGAACATGCTCCAGGAAGATTCGCTAAGATCCACATGGTGAGTCCTGAGATCAGCATATGCTCTCTGAGGGATACTGGAGAGCTGGAGGCCCCAAGTTTCCACCTTCATGTTTCCCTAAAGCTGCACATTTCTCTGTGTGCTTTCCTCTGTTGATAGCAGGTACAGAGAAAAATGAGCTGTGTACTGCCATGGTGGAAGTGAGAAGGAGAGAGATTTTGGAAGCTCAATGGCAGTGCTGACCTCATGGACAGGAGGCTGACCCTCCGGGACTTAGCAGCTGCCCTTGGGCCAGGCTTCAGGCTGAAGCTTTGGTTTCACCCAAGAGAATCAGAGCCAGGCAGCTGTGACTTCCAAGTGGGTCTCCACACTGCTTTGGAAGGTTCAGGCTAGCTCTGCCCTGAGGCCAAATGCAGAGCTTTGTTCATTCATGCTTCCTAAAACTACATGCCCAGTAGCAAACAAGAATACTCTTTTTTTCTTGCTTGTTTGTTTGTCTTGTTTTGAGGCCACACCTGGTTGTATTCAGGGCTTACTCCTAGATCTGTACTCAGATGTCATTTCTAGTAGGGTTTGGGGACCATATGTGTTGCTGAGAATCAAATACACACACACACACATTCATTCCCTCACTCACTCATATTTTGATACCTTCATTTCTCATTGGTCTAATCATTATTGTCTTAAAAGCTTTTATTACTTCTCTTAAAAATTATATAATATTTCTGGTTACATAAAATGTAGGAGAAAGGATAAAAATATATGTAGAAAAACTCCACAGCCACCATCTAGCTTATGAAATATATATTTCAAATGCCTCCTCCAGGGAGATACTAACACTTATTTGATATTTATTATGTATGGTATGATATTTATTGAATTCATGAATCCAATCCTCTCACCACACATTCTCTGCATGTCTATAAACTTAATTTCACTGGTTCTGTTGCATTGTGCCCTTCTACAACTTTAAAACAAGAAATCGGGGTTTCCAAGAGGTGTGCAGTGGGTCTCATTCAGTGGCCACATTCAGTGGTTCTCTGCACACCAGGCAAGTGAATCAATGCTTCGGTGCGACAATATGGCGGCACTTGAGCCAGTGATACTGTGAATTACTATGGGTCACCCCGATGTACTCAGGGACCTCCAGGGCTACACCCCATGATGTGACAGAGCCCCATTGAAGAAGCTGGAAGGGTATGTTGTGTGGGATGTTGGTCAGAAGACCTCTGCTGCAAAGCATGCACTTACTGCTAGCCCCAAACAGGTTCTGATTACTGGGTAGAGTATGGTTTGTTTGCCTTGACCCAATTGGCTCCTGGATGGTGTCTCAGGGGATCATATCATGTAGCCTCCAAACTAGCATGCTTTGGGGGGCGGGCTGCAGAGATAGCACAGAAGGTTGGGCACTTGCTTTGCATGCAGCCAACCTGGGTTTGATTCCTAACATCCCATATGCTTTCCATATGCGGTGCTCCCATATGTACTGCCAGAAGTGATCTTGAGTGCAGAGCTAGGAGTAAGCTCTAAGCATCATTGGGTGTGATCCCAAACAAAGCAAAACCACTAAATAAATAAACAATAAAAGTAGCCTCCTTTTAGGATTCAGTTAACAACTACTGCAAAACTGGATCTGTCCTAGTTTGTACAATTGTGGTCACTTCTGGCCACAGCAGCTCTGATTGGTATGATGGCTCAATGCTTTTGCTTTTAGAACAATGGATTGCTTAGAATGAGGCAGTAAGTTTTATCCTTTTCAACATTTATTTATTTAGGTTTCAGACAGAGCCATACCATACTGAGCGGTGCTTGATGCTTACTCCTGGCTCTGTGTTCAGGGATCACTCTATGCTTGGGGGACCATATGGGGTCAGGCCAGAGTTAGCTGCATATAAATCAAGTGCCTTAATTCCTGTCCTATCTCTCTGACCCTAAGTCTGTGCAAGTCTTTATAGAGAACTACAGTAAGGACTGATGAACTAGTACCATGGGCAAGGGGCTTTTCTTTCATGTGTTCAACCTGGATTTAATTGTTTGGCACTCCACTTGATCTCCTGAGTCTACCAAAAGTGATCCCTGAGTGCAGGGCCAGGAGTAGGCCTTGGACACAGCCGGGTATAAACAAACAAACAAACAAATAAATAAAATAAAAAGAGAACCATAGTCTTCTCTTCAGTGAATGGAGAGTTGGGGAGAGGGAAGGTGCAGCTCTCATTCCAAGGGTACTATAGAACTGTGCCTGTCAATGCTCAGGGCACAATACCCACAGTCCCATGGGGAGTCTAGAGTGCCCCGGGGAAGACTGGCCCCAAACTGGTCTGCAGTTCCTTTACTGATACACCCCTGAGATCGGAACTAGGGCTGAATTCTCTGTTGGTTCAGTCTGGCAATAGAAGCCAAAGGCCTCTTGAGGATAAGGCAGTTGCTAATTCCCCAAGTAGACTCAGGAAGCCAAATGCGGGGGTCTGGTGGTACCTACCTCTCTAGACTGGTGGAAGACCCTGGATTCACATCTGAGCACTGGCTTCCTGTGTGCCTCCCATGTGCCCCCGACTTGGCCTGCTTCTACTCAGAGGCTAGGCCAGTGCCTGCTGTTCCGCACTGGGAGACCTGCCTTGTGGGGTGACTTCTACTTCTGCTATAGCCTCAGCACGCCCCCCAGAGCCCTCTCCTGGTGCAGGGCTTTGGCATTAAGATGCACAAACCCTTTTATCTAAGCTCTTCCCGCCCAAATTGCATTTGACCGGTCTCATTTCTGCCTGAAATTAAAACACAGAACTTATCAATCCCAAACTGTCACAGCGTGACTGAAACCCTAGAAATAAATCCAGCCTAATGACAGAGCGCGCCGGAGACCTCAGTGGGAAACAAGATACTTTGTTTAATAATTATCAGCCCTTTTCAGGGCCTGTCTGCTAAAGCAGTGGTGTCAGCAGGAGCAGAGAGAATTACCCCCAGATTTCACCCTGGGAAAGACTGAAGCCATTTCCAACCAGACTGGATGTTTTTGATGTACATTTCTGATATTAGAAGCAAGGCGGCTGTCTGCATTTATACTACAAGGCGTAATGGCAGGGTAAAGAATCGGGGTGGTGGCAGAGATCCAGCTTACTAATGAACAAGCTTATCTGGGGGAAAACAGCTTTTCACACTGTAACAAACAATGAACACCTCTTAGATAACAAACTCAATGGCAAAAATGCAGCAGAGCCCCATCACAGGCCCCTAATTTAATGGAGGCACTTGCAGCATTAGTGGTTTCCATTAATTTTTAAAATTAATTTTGTTTGGCCTGCAGGGAAAATATTTCCTTTCTTTTTTTTCTTTTCTTTCTTTCTCTCTCTAATTTTTTCTTTTTGAGAGTGTGTGCGCTTGCTATCCTGCAGCTCATTAACACTCCTTACTGCTGTTCTACAAAACTATCCATAATTGTCCACCTGCTAGCTAGAGGCCATTTGAAAAAAAAAAAAAGAGAGAGAGAAAGCAAGCTGGGAGAAGGCAAAAGGTGGATTTCTGGTTCCTGCCGCAAACAACTGCTCTCCTGGTTTTCCCAAGCTGCCCAATGACCCAAGGAGGGCAGAGATGTGAGTGGTCATGGATACCACAGGGCAGGCTGGGACAGGCCAAAGCAGGGCTGTTGGATAGTTACCATCACTCCTCTAAAGCATGTCACCCCAAAACTGACAGGCCTCAAAATGGGAGCCAAGTTCTACCTCATCCCAAGAATCATTTCTCAGGATCAGAGAGACAATATAACAGGTACATGTTTGCCTTGCACACACCCTCGCTGGGTTCAATTCCCTGCACTACATATGGTCCCTCAAGCACCCCAAGGAGTGATTGCTGAGCAAAGAGTCAGGGATAAGCCCTGAGTACCTGCCAGGTGAGGCCCCCAAATAAAACAAAACCAAACAAACAAAGGAATCATTTCCTTTGACTTTCACCCCTCCCATGAAGGGGTTAACTACTGGCTACCAAGAAAACAGGCCTGTTCCCTGGGCCCTAGGCCTGGAGATCTGGGAATTCATTGCTAATCACTGCGGTTGTGATTTCTGATTTCAACTGGCAGCACAGAGAATTGAACCCGAGTCCCCGGAGAGCAGCCAGCTCCACAAGGCAGACCTTGAGCTTGTTAAGCTGCGGTGCTGCCATGCGATTATCAATTTTAAATTAATCTCCCCCGTCTCTTTAAAGTGGCTGCTAAAAATATAATCTCTGGGATATCTTACCATAAGACTTAACTAAAGGGAAAAATTTGGATACTAATTAAGTGCTTCCCCCTCTCTAAGCTCATGGTGCAGCTCTGCTAGCGGCTGTGGGGCCCTGGCATTGGAGAGGCCAGTCAGGGCCCTCCCTAGGCCTGAGTATGCTGCTCTCTTAAATGACACACCTTTCACCTAACCCTCAACCAGGCAATATGTGTGTGGACAAAAGGTTAAAGAGCTGGTGCTACATTGTACTAAAAAAATAAATCTCTCCCTATCTTTAACCCAAAGAGATTTGGGAGGGAAGGGACAAGTTGTCTAGACATACTTTTGCTGGCTCATTTTCTAGGGATACAATCTGTGTGATACCTACCCAGTGTTTGCGGCTACTTCACAGTAGCAGAATAGAATAGGGTGAATGGGGTTCTTTCTTTTTTTCTTTTTTTTTTTTTTTTGGTTTTTGGGTCACACCCGGCGGTGCTCAGGGGTTACTCCTGGCTGTCTGCTCAGAAATAGCTCCTGGCAGGCACAGGGGACCATATGGGACACCGGGATTCGAACCAACCACCTTAGTTTCTGGATTGGCTGCTTGCAAGGCAAACACCGCTGTGCTATCTTTCCGGGCCCGAATGGGGTTCTTTCTTACTCACAAGAAAGAGTTTTTTCGGGGGTGGGGGGGAGCCTTTGATTCTGGACACAGGTTTTCTAGGGGAGTCAAGAAGAAGGCAGCTTGGGCCAGAGTGATAGTACAGCAGGTAGGGCACTTGCCTTGCATGCGACAGACCCAGGTTCCATCCCCATAAGGTCCATAGTCTGCCATGAAGTGATTCCTGGGTACAGAACCAGAAACAACCCCTGAACTATGCTGAATGTGGTACCACCCCCCAAATACAAAACAAGGCAGCTGACAGTAACATAACCCCCTGGTTCCCTTGCTCTGTGGTTTTCTGACTCAGGGAAGTGAGCCTCCCCCCACTCCCCTAGCTTCGTCTCCATAGGGAGAACCCCAGCCTCCCTCTTTGTCCCAGATGCCTGGTCACTTAAGCTGGAGCATAGAAATAAATATTGGCACTTCCTGAGAGCAGCCATTGGCTTGCAAATGCAAATTCCTAAGTGCTGAAGGCAACTCTGCAGGCTGGGTCCCAACCCCAGGAGCTTTATATTTTCAGTTTACCTGGAAAGGTGGAGAGGCACTGGGAGGAAGTAGATGAGGAGGATGAAGAGAGCGTCTATATTTGGAGGTGGTCCTCCCTCTGACCCCACACTTTTTCCCTGGGAGTAGTAAGGACCTGCCTCTAGCTCTGCATAAAATTAATTCCCTTAAGTCTTTAACTTCTTTATTCAGTAAGAATGTAGGAAGAAACTGCTTCTTTTCTCTACTGCTAACTCATATGTGTGAGCTGGGCGGGCTGATGGTAGTGGTGGTGGTGCTTCACCCTTACAGGCCTCCTGGGCAAAGAAGAGGGCTGGGCAGGTCAGTGCTCAAGTTCTGGTTCCCCTGTTCTGGGTAAATGCAGATGTGGCCAGACACAGACCAAGGATTGAATCTGGCACTGCCTTTGATGCCTAGCTGACTGGTGAGGAATTAGACAGCAGCTTTAAAACAGTCTGAACTGTTTGAACAACATCAAATACACAGACTTTAAAGTCAAGAACTGTCAGTATATGCTTGGGCTGTTGGGGGCTAGACAGAGGTCTTTATGCAGGAGGCTGGGATTGGTCCCCAGCACTGCATGGTCCCTTAAACTCTGATGAGTGTAGGGAGGAGAGGGAAGTGTATATATATATATATATATATATATATATATATATATATATATATATATATATATATATATATGTGTGTGTGTGTGTGTGTGTGTATATATGTATATACATGTGTGTATATATGAATATATGTGTATATATACATACTATGGGGGGGAGAGAGAATCAATGGTGTCACCTCAAAGAATTGTCAGTACAAAGATGAAATAAAATCATTGTCAAATCTCTCTTACACATGTGAAGGTTTCCCCCAAACCTTAGCTGAATAAAAATCTGGTCTGGTTGTCTGGTACTGGGGGAGTTTTCTAAGGTTCTGGTTGGTGAATGAGGAGGTCAGGAAGACGGTGCCCTCATGGTGGGACCACAGCTCCTGGTGGCTTCATGGTTCTCAAGGCGAACCACATTTGATGGCAAACCACATCTATTCCACCACAGATTCCTCATGGTTTTCTTAAGCATCTACTTGGAAACCTATATGAGACCTTGGGACCTACTGAGGCAAATTCACAAATTAACAAAACTTTACATTCACATTTAGGGGCTGCCTGGGCTCCTCACACTTGTCTGCTGGTTCCATAGTGATGCCTCAGTCACAGAGAAATCCAGTTTACAGCCTGGTTGTTCAATGCCTCTTCACTCTCTTATTTGCCCTGATGCTTTAATTTGCCATTTGCCTGAAGACATTTATTTATCACTGTATCAAAACCTACCTTCTCTGCAAGCCAGCACCATTTTACAGCTTGGGTGTGTTGCAATGAAGCCCTACATTACTCATAAATCCTAAGGTTGAATTTAGAACTGTTTTATGAGAGCAAAATCACAGAGACTGCCCACTTTCCAAGCTACTTCATCTACTTTTGGGCCTGCTTTCCTGTCTGAAGAATGAAATAGGAAATGTAGTACTAGGCATGGGGAAGGATAAGCAATGATGCTAGGCCAACTCCACTTACCCCATTCCCATTTTCAGGGGCCAAGATACTGTAGAGAGCACATCTGCATAGTACCAGGCCACTAGGAATCCACCCTGTCTCTCCTCTTTGAAACTTCCCTGCTGCGAATTGCATGAGTGAAGCCACCAAGTCTCTCACTCTAATGGGCTCTGGGCTGCTGGCTGCTGAAAGACAAAAATCTGCTTTGAGGCCCAATCTATTTCAGAGATGTGGTTCCATCCACAAAGCCAGGGCTGGTAGTTTTGAAGGCACTAAGTTGTGGATTCCTGAATCACTGTAGGGCCTGGTATCTGAGGCCTGGAGCCTGGCACGGCAGGCATCTCCTGGCTTGCAAACATTCCAACTTCCCAGCAGTCTGCTCGCAGAGCAGCTGGGCCTCATCTATTTTCTTCCTGCTGCTTCCAGGTTGGGTGTGAATCATGTCTGAAGAGGAAAGAAATGGTGGCTTAGGGGCAGGTTCTC
The DNA here is from genome assembly GCF_024139225.1 of Suncus etruscus. Taxonomy (NCBI): domain Eukaryota; kingdom Metazoa; phylum Chordata; class Mammalia; order Eulipotyphla; family Soricidae; genus Suncus; species Suncus etruscus. The sequence continues at coordinate 69,463,047 of NC_064862.1, forward strand.
TCCAGTTCCCACTTCAGCCAATCTCCCCACTGCATAGGTCCAAGCCCCTCTCCTCAACAAAGTGACAAATGAGGCACTAAATCAGTGGAACCGTGAATTCAATCACTTAGCCTGAATGGAGAAAGCCCTAGAAGATGGATTCTATCACATTAAATAGCTTGACTCATGTCAGAAGAAAACAGACTATAGACCACTGGAAGAAAAGCTTCAACAAATGAATTATTAATTGCACCTCTCTGTCCTATCCGTCCACAGGGTAGGATTGAAACTTATGCCTTATGATGTGATGGAATGTTCCATCAGTAAGCAAGTGAAAGAGACTGCTAACTTGATTTCTGATGAGCTAAGGCAAAGAGGAATAAATAAGACAGCACCAATTTTTTATTAGCAAATTGCTCAGGGACAAGAATTCTTGTCTCCAGAAAAATTTAATCCCCCAGAGCCAAATTTTTCATCTAAATGTCATCTGGAGGATCTTTGTTAATTTGACATTTGTCAGGATTGCCTATTAAGAGAGCAGTTTCCAAATTTTATTTTTCCGTGTTCTTAATTTTAATTTATTTAAAGAAAAGACAATATACCTTTAATCTGTGAATTCAGTTTTACCTAGCAACATATTTTACCGAGGAAAAAATTCTTGCTGGAGGGTGTGATTCAATAAATCACATAGCCGGGGCAGGAAGATGCTTTGCAGGGGCAGAAAAATGCTTTGCATATAGGATGCCTAGGCTCAATCTCTTGCACTGCTTGATTCCCTGCACACTCCTAGGAGGGACCCCAAAATATGGTGCCTTTGAGTACCACAGTTGTAGCTCCCAAACAAAAAAAAAGAGTAAACAGCAACAGATAGGTTTTATTGGGGGGGGGAATCAATATAAAATAGGTAACTGCTGACAAGCACAATTTGGTTAGGTCTAACAATAGAATGGCCCTGCTGTTTAAAACTGTCAGTAAATGGAAAAAAAGTTGAAGAAGTTTCTTACACTTGATGGTTTTTAAAAATTTTTTTCCCAAGGAACTCAGGTTTGTGCCTAGGACCTCATACATGCAGAGAACATATGCTCTCCCAATGCCTCGGTAGGTAGATACCAAGATGACCAAGGCAGCTAATGAGAATTGTCTTCAACTAATGGCTCCAACTTAGAGGGGAACATTATCAGTTTTTCATTATTATTATTATTATTATTATTATTATTATTATTATTATTATTATTATCAGTGCCAGAGATTGAGCCCAGGGCCTCATATATGCAAGGAAAGTTCTTTACTGCTGAACACCATCCTGGCCCCAGTCTATCTTTTCACTTACAATAAAATTAGAAATATCTTAAGGGGCCGTCATGGTGGCGCTAGAGGTACAGTGTCTGCCTTGCAAGCACTAACCTAGGATGGACCATGGTTCAATCCCCTGGCGTCCCATATGGTCCGCCAAGCCAGAAGGGACTTCTGAGCGCATAGCCAGGAATAACCCCTGAGCGTCACCAGGTGTGGCCCAACAACTAAAAAATAAATAAATAAATAAATCTTAAAATCCCAGAACTTTATATAGTTCAATAACTTTCTTTTACTTTATTTTTTGTGAGGGGTCACTCCCAATGATGCTCAGAGGTCACTCCTGGATCTGTACTCAAGAATCATTCTTGGTGGGCTCCAGGTACCATTTGGGATACCAGGGATTGAATTTTTGGCCATGTGCAAGGTAAATGCTTTACCCACTCTCTATACTATCATACTGACCTTGTAGTTTAATAACCTTATAGTTAGAAGAGAAAGAATTATTATTTCATAAAAGAAGTTTTAGAATAGACATTTGATTGATAATTTCACTTATCAAAGGGAAGGACTAGGGTAGAAAAACAGCTATGCTGAGATTTTAATCCCTTTCTGCCACATTTACGGCACACAGCACTAGTCTGTATGCTGCAGACATGGCAGACAGCACTAGTCTATGTGTCACACTCTCAACAGGCAATACTAGTCCACCTGTGATACTCATGGTGAACAACACTGGTCTATCTTGTCTTTGACCTGAAATTCTCCTCCTCCTTGACCTGAAATTCTCAACACCTGAACTCTACAACAGCATTTCTCAACTGGGGTCAATCGGAATATTCCAAGCAGACCACAGGGAAAAAACCATGTAAATGGGGGACTATGGAATTATATGGGTCACAGAAAGCATTGAAAAGTAAAGAAAACAGAGAAGACATGGAGAAAAGAAAATAAGTTTGAAGATAGTTGAGAAACGACTCTAGATAATTGCCTAGTAGACTAGAAAGGAGAACAATAGGAACCAACCCACCAGCCTCAGAATGAAGGAGTTTTACAGTCTTTTACTGCTCGAAGTTTCTAGGTTGGCTTCTAGAAATTATTTTCACACCCTACTAGGACATTGCCAAGGACAAAAAATACATAAGGACAAAAATGGTACATGAGCTTGTCTCAAGGGAAAAATACAGAATACATAGTTTAGTCAATTGTTTCCATGGCTCTGATGATTGAATAAAGAGGAAAAAAACAGAATTGCCATATTGGAGTCTCTAGCTTCAAAGCAGGGTGTGTCCTGATGTTAACTCTCACCACAGGATAAGCCCCAAGTGCCAACAGTCTCAGATGAGTCTATATCAATTTATCAATTAGGTAGTTAAGGCAGGTCATGTGCTATAGCCCAGGACCAAAAAGAACTTAAGGCAGCTTTAAAAGATAATAAAAAAAAAAACCACTTAAAAATTACTGATGGATGAAAATAAATCAACTATGTATGCCCAGGAGGGATCTCAGCAAGGTTTGCCTGCTAATCTCCTGTCCTTTATTTACAACAGGTGAGTCACAAAACCAGTCTTCTAGCAGCCCCAGTGAAGAGAGACACTCATTGGGGCACCTAATCTCTTCTAAGACTCCCCTAGGAAAGTGAAGACAACTGTTGGAGTGTTGCAGAAAGCATGTAATGCACCTAGCTAATGGTTTGGCCAGTCTTTCATTCAAAGGTCCCAGCTTTGAGTTCAGAATTGCAGTTCAGAGTTTCTGCAGAGGGTAGAGAGTACAGCAAGTAAAACATTGCGACTTGACTTACAGAAAAGCATATAAAATATTCCTGAGCACTGCCAGGAGTGATCCTTAAGTACAAAGACAGGAGTAATCCCTGAGCACATGAAGTGTGACTCACCCTAATCTCTCCCAAATCAACAAAAAACAAGTCTCTGCAAAACTTATAATGCCACTTCAAAGAAGAAAGTAGTAAAGGTGAACTCTAGTTTTCTGGTGGCTGGCCTTATTCCAGACAGTCCCTGGACTATATTCCCCAAACATAGTCCAAGGGACACTTTTAATTGGTGTCCTTATGCTGTGTTGCTTGAAAACCACAGCACAGATACTACTGCCATCCCCATCTTCCAAACAAATTGGCTTAATCTGATGTAATTCAAAGGTTCCCAAACTGAGTTGGGCTATGGCCCCTTTTCAGAGAAATAGTTACTCAACAGTCCCCAGAAATCTGTCTTCTATAAGCAAAAGTATCCTCATTGTACCCGAGGTTATTACTGCTCCCCAACCATTCCAGTACCTGCCCCAGGGGTGATGATGGTGTAACACTGACCTAACCTAATAATCTTAAACAAAGTTCCTTATTCTAAAAACATATATTCATATCCATGGGGAAAGTATTTGAATAAATATTTTGCCAAGTGCCAATATGAGGGAGAAGGGCTGTCAGGCTCTTTGGATTCCCGAAATATCATTCCTCAGAGTCATATATGGAGAGTAGTTGGATTCATCGAGACTGGGTGGCATTTCCTGACAATTCCTTGGAAGCTTTAACTTGCCTTGGCCGGTTAGAAGTAATAAAAACTGAAGTGGGTAGGGCATTTTCCTTACACATGGCCAAACCAGGTTCAATTCCCAGCATCCCATATGGTCCTCTGGGCATTGCCAGGAATGATTCCTGAGTTCAGAGTCAGGAGGAATACATAAAAATCACCAGGTATGGCTTCAAAACAAAAACACAACTAAACAAAAAGTGAGACTGTGTGCTTGAGGGCCAGATCTGATTTGCTCAAACAAATCAAAATGCCCAAAGCTCTCTCTAAGTGAACTTTCAAACTGTCTGGGTTCTTTGATCCACCCTTCACCAGAGAGGTGGAAGCATTATGTTCCAAGAGCAAATGAAGTCTTCAAGGACAACGGTGTTGCTGGGTGTGAGAAACTCAGTATGGGGAACAAAGACTTAGAAGCAGCTGAGCTGGGCATTCTGAATGGGGAAATTCTGAACCTATTGAATTCTCTCTCTGATCCTTCTTATCTTAGAGACCCCAGATTCAGTCTGTGTTGGGGTGAGAGGGCCACTGAGTTTCAGTTACGTGTCCCTTGGAGGCCAGATGGGGATTCAAGACCTTCATCCCCTTTGGTCATAAACTATAAACTGGCCCAGCATAACTCTACTACTCTGGAAACATGGGCAGCCAATTACACACTTAGATGCCAAGACACCACTTCGCTTGGTATTTCAACTAATAGGAATCTTCTAAGTTCATGAAGTGTTGACCATCTATATATGAAGAACAACTACCTCCCAACTAATGGGACAGTGATGCATGCAGTCTTCCCCTGAAAGTAATTATTTGCTCCCCCAATCTAAAATGTATAGTGCCAAATATCAGGAGATCTAACTTCAGAGAGAAGTCGGGCAGAATATCACAGAAGCTTGGTGGATGGTGGGTGGTATGTTGGGGAGTTTCAAACAACCCACCTGTATATTACAGCAGCTTATTTCTGAGGTTCCCATGATGTGCTCCTAATGGGTATAAGGATGTGCTGACTTCCAAAGTGGGACTGACAGGCCCGCAGTTAACTGTCATTTCCATCACAGACTTAATAGCTTTGCCAGGCATCCTCCCAGCATACGAAGAGAAGAAAGGTCCTGCTGTATGACAGCATTCAAAAAGAATGCATGTGAATGCCATTATGGTATTGAAAGTGTCAGGTGCCAGCAGAAAGGCCCTGATCAGACAGACAAGCATCGGGCTGCATGCTTGAAGGTTATTTGAAGCCTGTCATTTCCATTAGCTGGCTAACCACAAGTGGAATCATTCATTAGCTGCTTTCTTTAGTACCAAGGTGGGGCTGGGAGCCGAGATGGGGGCAGGAGAAGGTGGCGAGGCCTGGGCTTGGCACTTTCAGTTCCTACCCTATTAGCAACACATGATGGCTGGCAACGGGAGGGGGTGCACACAGGCGGCAATGCCCCCTGTGCCTGCTCATTAGTGGCTGGCAGTAAAGCACAGAAACGAGTGGACATTGGCACAGGCTGGCTTTCTGTTCTCAGAGAAGGCCAAAAATAATCTCAGTAGATTTAATTAAAACTGCAGTGAACAGATGGGAAGATGGAAAGAACTCCAACTGGAGACCACTCATCTGTCTAGGTCTCCGCGAGCGTTTTAATGAAGCCTTCGCTGTCGGCAGGTCCCAGTCCTGACACATCCCTTTCTGGTTATGCAACGAAGCGGAACGATTACCCAGCAACTCTGCTTAAAGCGGCAGGGGCCGATTCCCAAAGAAAAGGCTGGCCTGACCCCCTCCAACGATTACCACAGTCAAGCAACAAGCAAACAAACAGCCTCTTCCTTCTGTTTTGATCTAATCCCAAAGTGAGAATTTCTCCTCCTCAGAGCCTGGTGGTGGTGGAGGCGGGAGGCGGGGGAGACTGGAATCTAACAACAGACTTGAGATTTAAACCTCCAGGTTGGGCTGAAACAAAGAGGCTCTGTCCAAATCTGCCCTAGTTAGTGGCTCCTTTCATCCTTCTGACTGTGCAGCCAGCCAATGGTGGGTGGCAGGGGGCAGGCCCGATGCGGCAGGAGTGAAGACCCATTTCTGTGTTCAAGGAAAAGCCCAGCACGCGTGCATGCTTACTGATTGATCGATCGATTGATTAGCTGACCGCCCTGGGAAAGCCCATATTTCTGTTGCAGGGAGGAAAATGGGGGCTCAGGCTGCCAGCACTAAAAGGGTATAGAATACAGAGAGGGAGGAATCTGCTTCTAATTGCCTTGGACTGGTACAGAGAGCTTCTGAAGCTACATAGAAATTTGCCATCACCGAGGGCAAGGGAGATCTTTAGAGCAAGTCTTTGAAGCAAGAACTCCAGGGGATTTCTATACAAAGATCATTGGCACATCTGCTCCTGGGAAAGTAAGGGCAGAACCTCTGCTGACCTGATGGGCCTTTCTGGGGACGGAGAGTTTTGATGACTCCTATATGGCAATAGGGAGTAGGGCACAGTCCTACATTTTGGCAGTTTACGGGTAAAGCACGTTTTAAATAAAGTGGAAAATGCCTGCCCAGTTGGCAAAGATCTCTCCCCTGGGCTCCCCGGACTCCACATGCAAACCCTTAGCCACACATCTTCATGGAGAAAGAGGGACTGTTTCACTGTGTCAAAGAAACACATCTTGGCTTAACCAATCCTATCCTTCAGACACTGGGAGTTCTTCCTGATGGAGGAAATGTTTATTTCCGAAGAAAAGCCAGGAGTATATGGAATCACACAGATAATGAATTCTTTGGAGAAAACCAGTGGCATTTTCCAAACAAGTTTCCCTTGAAACTAGTTATGCAACGGTGTTAAAAAAAAAAAAAGCTTTTGTTCAGCTAAGTTTCCTACTATATTAATCTCATTATCCTTTGAACCGCTTAACTGGCAATGCCAAATGCAATTTGTATTCTGCAGCAAAGCGAATGCTCTAAAATGATTATCCCAATATGAACCGTGGCAATGCTTGATATTGTTGGGTCTGAAAGGCCGTCTAACCACTGAATACTGTTCCCATATGCCTTCTGAGTTTCATGACACAATGTTGCGTCTGCTTTGCAAGGGATAAATTAAGCGTGTGAAAGTCTTAGCAAAGCCCTCATTTTCCAGTTAATCAAATCTCCCCTAATCAAATTAGCACACATAATTCCTCTGGATGCATGGCACAAAAAGTGCATTATCCCCTTCTTTGGAGTTGAAAGGGAGCAAACAGCATGGTGCTTTTCTCCTTTGCTTGAGTGGGCCTAAATAGAGGAGTTCTCCAGAAAGACAGGTCGAGGTAAACTTTGGCAGCATTGACGTTCCCAGCTCATTAAATCCACTGCGTCTGTGGCCACCTCCGGGGACCAGTGAAGCATTCTGTAATGAGATACTTGTTTAATTTTCCTTCAAAGGCCGGACATCTGTGACAAACCTCCCCATTCCAACCCCACACAGGCAAATCTATCAATAGGCCTAAGGCCTCTATCTAGTTTGATGGAGTGTTTTCCATTGAATAAACTAGATAATAAATTTTGAGGAGAAAGGAACAATTGCCATTAACTCCGTTCTCTCCGAAGAGTCGAAGTCCATCATGAAAATTCAATAGCGGCTGAGCTAAATGGATAAATGTTCACAGTCAACCTTTTTTAATTGATTTCCCTTCATGAAATGATCTAGTCTCTGAAGCTAGCCGTCCCAGAGCCCCTCTTTAACCTTTCTTTTCATTCCAAATACATTTAGAAGCACTGAACAAAAAGGAATAGCTAAAATATTAATCTCCCTTGAGAGCAAAGGCCTGCAACAGACCAGATTTTCAGATCAATCCCCAACAGTGCCCGTGGCCTACAAAAGAATGAAACACACTTTTAGCTCTATTCAGTGTGGCACCGATTCTGACCTTTATTGAAAACCAACCACCACATCCCGCCACTGGCAGGGACTAGAAAGCCTTTCTTCCATAATAGGAATTCAGCACAGATATTGTCAGGTCTCGGCTGTGCAGTCACTTCTGCTTATTCCATAATGAGGCCTGGAACATGCATAATGAAAGCTGTCGCAACAATATTTTCACTTTAATGCTTTATTATGTCTAGGAATATGTTTTAAGTAGTAATATTTCACTTCCCTCCCCCTTCCCCTGCTTCTCCCCCCTCCAACCCTGCCTTTTCTTAGACTCAATTTGCTGGAACCCTTCAAAGGCACATGAAATAAGCTCTTATGATTGCTGCCATCTGAACAGCATGCAAGGAATTCATTAGAGCCATGTCTCAGGACTGCGTCATTTTCCCTCCACAAAGGTGACCCTGTAGTTCCCCTCCTAAAGCACGAGTGTGTCCTCCTCTCCCCCATCCTCATTGCCGGGATCAGCACAATGTACATCAGCCATGTGTATCCCATGTGCTCTCTGGTACTGTCCTGACAATCCAGGCTGCCAGAGCGAGGCCAGAGGGTTCCACAGGGCCCAGAACTCACAGCAACAATGGAAAATGCACTGGGTTACCCACTCCATGCCCATACCTCTTCTGAATCTGCCACATTCCTGCCTACCAAGGCTCACTTTATGTGTTTCGTTGCCCATAAATGAGAGGGAGAAGATGGAACACACTGATTTCTGTCCCCATGCATCTTTTCCTGCTGGCCTACCAGTTCAGATTCTTGCCAAGTCCTGCCACTGGAGGGAGGGCTCGTATGGCTGGTCACCCATAGAAGCCAGACAGCTGGGGGGTTGTTGATAGCCTGTGGAGCTGGGGGCTGTCACAGTCTCTCCTTTCTGCCACACAACCCCTAAGGGAGACACTGATGGCTGATCCATATAGACAGCAGCTTCCAGTTCCAGCTGGAAGCAGAAGCCCAGATTCCACACTGACCCTGGAGCAGAGCTGAGAATAAGAATGAGCCACCTTTGTGGGCTGGTGTACATAAATAGTGCTTGTATTTATGAGAGTACAAGTTAGGAAATCACCTCGTTCCCTAAGTCCCAGATTTCTTCCTCCTATCAAAAGAGTTAAAAAAAAATAGTTCAAATTGGAGCTGGAGTGATAGATAGTACAATAGGTAGGGCTTTATTGTCTTACACACAGCAGACCTGGATTGGACCTTGGGCATGCCACCAGGAGTAATTCCTAAATTCAGAGCCAGGAGTAACCTCTGAGCATGGCTGGGTGTGGCCCACAAAGCAAAAGTTCAAACTATCTAAAGTTTTCTTAGGGAAATGGAAATTCATTCTGAGAGCTCTGAGGGCAGGACTGGGTGTGGGCTGGCTGGGAATTGAAGCGGGTTCATTCTAGGCAGCAGCTGACTTCCATTTCTCCTTCTAATCCTCTCAAGAATCTTTAAAGCAGTACTTCCATTTTATACAGGAGAGAATGAAATCTTTGAGTAACCCTCCCCAATTTCTGTTTTTGTAAGACTTCAAGCTCAAGTTTGTTTGTGGTCAGGTTGAGACTCTTTCCACTAATCTTTGTTGTCCTTATAGGTCAAAGGGTTTGAATCGATGCCAATAACAATGTAAAATGTTTGTGATTCAAGTACCCATCTTCAAATAGTTATTGACTATGGATAAAAGTAGACTAAGGCTGTTGCTTATTCTACAGGTTCTCCAGGATGAGAGCAAAAGCAGCCAATGCAGCCTGATATTACAAGGGATGAGCAGCCAGTGTGGATGAGGTTTTAGTGGGGAGGAGAGGAAATGACGGGTTTCTTGGGATGTGGCTAAGGGAGAAAGTTCATGTGTGTTACTTGTGTGTGAGTCCTGAGTTGGATCTCTAGAATTAAAAAAAAAAAAAACAGACAGAAATCAGGTAGAGAGGCAGACAGGAGGGCAGTCTTTGAGATGGTAGACTGAGACCTATTGTCATGGGCCTTACGAAATGTAGAACTGAGGTAACTGAACTTTACTAGAAGTCAGCAAAATGTAGAGCGTGAAAGAAGAGCGATCAGAGAATGGGGACGCAAAAAGAGGCACTGAGTGGGAGAGGAGAGGGGAGGGCATATGCCAGGGAGGAGAGAGTGGGACCTCGAGTAGGAATGGCAATCACAGCTCACCCACGCCATGATCTAATCACATCTGAAGGGAGCAGGTGAGTGGGATAAAAGCACAGGTATGCTCACTAGGAGTGCAGAAGAGGCAAAGGCAGAGAGGAGAGGCCTTAGTTAGGATCCGGCTCCTCTGGGCCAAAATAAGGTGAATAGTTTGGTCATTTGTGTTGAGTCTGAAAGAATTTGAACATTCACTGAGGCTATGTCAGCAGATAGGACTTTTGCCTTGCATGCAGCTGACTCAGGTATCCCAGTGGTCCTTGAGCACCATCAGGTGTGATCCCTGAATGGAGAGAGGGATAAATCTTGAGCACTGCTGGGAACAGTCCCATAACAAAACCATAACCCCCTCCCCACCAAAAAAAAACCCCAAAAACCTCCAGAAAAGGAGAGGAAGTCAATTAATCCCTTTCATTAGGAGTTTCCCAGGGCACTTGCAAGACTCCTTATGCAAGACTGGCCTGAGGCATGTTCAGCTACCTCAGGCTTCCAGACACCCAGATATTAGTGGGAGGCAGAAGGTTCCTGAAGGGTCTGATGCCACAATAACAGGAGACTTTCAGGAGGTGTGAGCAAGTCTCCCTCCCTCCAGGCCATGCCTGACTAAGCCACTCTCCCTGCTGTGGAGGATGGCGCCCCCACTCCCAGGTCAGAGAGAGCTCCAGCAGGCTCTGCAGGAGCTTCTGAGAAAGACTGTGCCTTCTCTCAGACTCAGACCAGCATGTCATTGGCACCTCATTGGAACCGTCTTTACTAACTCTAATGACAAAGTTTTAATATGTTGCTTTAGTTGTGTTTGAGAGGGGAGGGTGAAGATATTAAAAAATAAAGTGGGGGAAAGACCAAAATAACCAGCTTTAACAAATGGCTACTGGTTTAAAAATAGTACTGGGGTTTAAGTTAGTGCCTTTATCTCAGTGGTTGACCTTGCTAATACAGTATGTAGATCTCTTGCCAACTAATCGGCTGACTGTAAAGCACGGCTTCAAGCTGTGGTCAATGATCTGTAACAGGAATGAATGAGAGGGTTTTAGCAGCCAGGATCTGTAGCTACTATCTGTATCTGACAGCTGTCACCCTCTCTGCAGAGGCCAAGGCCTAGACCTTCATTTAAAAGCAGCATGGCTGATCAGATTACTGGGACAGTGTGTCAAAACTGACTGCGCTGAACTAGGGAGACAGAAAGTCAATCTATAAATAGCAGCTTTGCTGCTGCCATGAAGCGCTGAAGGGTAACCAATACTGAGCAGCACATGCAATATTTAGTCTTTGCAGCCAGTGGGATATAACCACGGCCCGATCAGATGCCTTGCTCTATGATAGAATGTAATGGAAAGATGGGCTTTATGGGCAAGAATTTAAAAGAGTTACATCCTTGGCAATGGTAATGGTCGCAGAGCAATAATTGGTTTGAGCCAACTTTATGAGCTAACAAGGTTCCCTTGCACTTAATAATGTCCTTAGGGCACAGGGACTCAGCAAGTCACCTTCCCATAAGGGGCCTGTTTCTGACAGTCCACGGGGACAGCCAGTGTTGAAACACGGAGAGTGATAAAATAAGAGGCTCTCCATTTGATATCTATTATAGATGTCACTGGGTCTTCAACCAGAACAGCTGCGCAAAGTATTCAGGGAGAGTCTCGCCTCATGAGGGAGAGTTATCTATAGCCATGCTGATAGCGCGGCTTAGACTGGGCAGCACCAGGTTATAAATGAGCCAGCTGACATTTTATAGTATGTACCAACTCTTCCAAGAACCATTTGTCACTCTTCAAGGTTTCCACTGATAAAGCGGGGATGTCGAAAAATTTGTCAACAACCACAGAAAGTAACCCTGAGGTCAGGTCCGAGAGTGACAAAGAATGTGCTTATTTGACATTCTACCAACACACACGTGGAATGCAAGTGTGGAGGCTTTTCTAGAGTCTATCCAGGTCACAGGCCTCCTGATCAGTGCTGGTGAGGCACGGGAACGTTTGCCATGGGAACATGGACATGGAGACGGGGCAGTATGAAAGCAGCACTTGGAACTGGGAACTCAGACCTGGCTGAGTGAGCCTCAGACCCTACCTAGCTCTGTCACTATGGGTGATTCTAAAGAAGTAGATGCACATACACTTCTCATTGAGTGCAAGTGCCCCTTGTTCTTATATAGTCATTTTTAAGAAAAAAAAAAAAAAACACCAGGAGAAAACAATTCTAATAACAGCTCACACTTCCATGAATCAGGCCCCTTTGGAAGAGCTTTATGCATATTGCCTGCTTCATTCTCACAACCCACCAGAGAGAGGCTATTACACAAGTTACAGATGAAAACCCAAGACACAGACAGGCAAAGTAAACAGCTCAACACCACACAGGGGAGGAAATCAGGATTCAGATTCAGGCAGGCTTCCCAGCTCCAAGGACTCTTCCTGAAACCATCCTTTTCAGAGTTTCCCCAGGAAGATACCATGTTAGCAGAGGAACAGATGGGAAGAAAAGATCAAAGTCATTCAGAACTCCATAGGGATCTAAGACTATCGAAGAAGAACCAAAGGTCATCTTGGCCCTAGGACTGAGCCTCACCCCACAGGGCCCAGATGCAGGCTTCCTGACCACCATTCTTCTTCTGCCACCAGGCAAGACTGATGAATTCCCCCAAAGAGAAACATACAATTCCTAAGAAAGCCAACTCCATGGGGTTTTGATGTCTGTGGGGTGCCTCTTTGGGCCCTGAGGTATTAGAAAACCATTTCATATGGAAAATATGGGTTAGACATTCTGGGGAAAAGGGTTTGGGTGTGCATGGCAAAGGGGCAACCACTGACAGTGATCTCAGGCCAGTTGGGAACATTATAAGAAATACCTGTGAACAACAAACCAGGTGGTAAGTCTCCAGAGACTGACTTCCAACTCCCTTTTATGATTGTGGTTGGTCATCTGAGAGAAACCATGGAGAGTGGACTAAAACCAGAGGAAAAGTTCCATGTGCTTCCCATGTCCCAGAAGAATTAGATACAACAGCCCAAATAGGAGACCAACCTACATATGTGACAGCAGATGATTGGATAAGGAAGAAGAGGACACTATAGATTTAATGCAATGTTACTTTTCTATTAAAGAAGATGAAGCCACATCACTGGGGAAACAATAGATGGAATTTGGGGGTGATTATGTAAGAGAAATAAGTCAATTAATTAGTTGATGGTTTCACTCATATATGGGGTAGATGAGTAGCTATTATTCACATAAATATTACAAGTGAAATATAATAAAGCAAACAGACTGCATAAACCAAGAGAACTGACTCCTAACCTGTGAAAATGATGTTGGTTACAGAGGGAAAGAGAAGGTTAGGAGAAATGGTGAAAGATATCTTAGTGGGATTATGGGGTGGTATGGTGCTGGCTGGAACTGTAATGCTAAGTATAGTAATGCTAATTACATACATATGGAGGTATAAGCTAAACCCCTAAAGTGTCCTAAGACTGTAAATAAATGATAAGTCAATAAAAATAATTCTGGAGTTTTCATGGCTTTTGGGAATCCAGGAAGCAGTTGCTGAGAAGACAAGAGGGGGCAGTAACTGAAGATATATAAGCTCAGCCTTCAGAATTCAACCCTAGTGGGTCTATGAGCAGGGTCTCCAGAGGAAAACCTGCCCAGGAATAACAGCCAATGTGTGGTTGTACCAGATCACCAGGCCGGCGTCCAGTCTGGCAACTTCCCATAGAGATATTTCTCAATGACCCTAAGCAACTACCCATGGACTGACTATGTGGAGTGTCAAAAAATCAGCCAATTCAATCAAGCAAATGTTTGTTTTGAAAAAAAAAGCAAGAATGAAGAAATTGGGCTGAAGGAATATTCAGCATTCAGGAGGCATGTCTACTTCAGGGCCCTGGAGACATTTCTCGGGTGCAAAGGTTTTCTTAATAAAGGGTTTCATTGGTCAGTTGGATCGAGACATGCACACACTGATATTTTGCTTCTGGCAATATCTTAAACCCCCAGTTAGGCAAGAATAAAAAACGGCAATGGCCTTGAGAGTGCAGCCAGGTTTATACATGGCATACACATCTTTGAGGATTTGGAGAAATCTACAAGGGATCCAATGCTTTTCCACCTATTGACATTTACAAAGCAGTTTAAATCATGCATGAGAGGCCTCCGGCACATGCAGTTCACAAAACATAACTCTGAGCTCCCAGGGAATTTAAGCTGACCAGCACTCTTTATTAGAACCGACAGTAAAAGACAGAGATTGCGAAATTCCTACCAGAAATGCAATACCAAGATGACAGCCTTAATGCCAGTGGATATATTATGTAGATTACCTGACTCAAATCTTTCTTGTTAAATAAGTTTCATGCATTCTTTTTTTTTTTTTTTTTACCTCAAGAATATCCTTCTGCTTCACTAGGGGAATATCCCTTAAATTCCTTGATCATTTATGTGGTTTTCAATATTTTGGACATGCTAACTTAGCACAAAAGATCAGATTGAGATATTTGAGCATTGAAAAGTGGTTAAACATTGCAATGAACAACAAGGCTGAACCTTGAACAAAATAGTTGAATGTTATTGTTTGTATAGTGCGTTACTGTTTTCTAATTTAAAAATAAAACATTTCCTGAGGTGGATTCATTTAACTAATTCCCATGCCATCTAAGCTTTTAAGTATGAATAATTATGAATGATAAGAATTTCACCTGCATGCTTTTATAGTACATTTTTGAAGGAAGTAAGGCTCTAATGAAAATTGGCCAAAAGGAAAAAAAAAAACCCAGTGAACACACTCAGGCTCTACAATTTTCATAGAAATTGAAATGCAACATAGAATTTGAAAATTCTGTTAGAAAAGGTCAACATGGCTGCGACCAGCAAAGGAAGTTGTTGGCAGTATAGCAATGGTGACAGTTGGCCAAGGGTGAATTTGGCAGCACCTGAACTAGAGTAAAACTGTAATTTGCTTCAGAGTTTTTGAATGGATTAGACTAGCTGCCTCTTCTAGACTTCTCAGTATGCCTTGATCTGGCATTGTCTGTATTAAATCTCATTTCTGCTTGTGTGACTGACTACACCACTTTTTTTTTTTGACAGGGCACCATCTATGCTAAGCAACACAGCAATAGCCAAGCCACACACACACTTCTTTAGTCAGGGTTCACGTCACTGGGAATGGTTCAGTGGCTGTGTACATAGGAGAGGTCAAGCTGCTATGGATTTGCTTATCTATTTTGCTCTGATAGTTACAGAGAAGTGATTCCAGGTGCCAAAGAGACAGTGCAGTAGGTAGGGTGCTTGCTTTAGAACACAGCTGAGCCAGTTTGAACCCTGGTACCACATATGGTATCCCAGCACTGCTAGGAGTTACCCCTGAGCACAGAACCCGAGCATAGTCACACTACTGGATCTGATTCCCCCAGAAAACAAAACAAAGCAACAACATAATCGAAAAATAGGAAAGGGTTCCAGATTCAAAAGCATCAGATCTGTTGTCTCAAGAGAATTATATGCCACTTGCAGAGAAGTTATTTTTCGAACATACAGAGATGCTTAAGTGATATTAAAGTACTTAGTACTTTTTTTGGGGGGGGGCATGAAAGATAGTACATTGGTAAGCCTTGCATGCTCTAAGCTGGGTTCAATCCCTGGTATCTTTTATGGTCTGCTTCCCCTGAGCACTACCAGAAGTGACTCCTGAGCATAGCTGGGTATGGCCCCCTAAAATAAAATAAACAGAAAAAATTTCTTTTAGAATTCATAGCTAAATTTACATTGACTTTTCTTCCTTATTTGTTCTCTTTTAACAGTAGGAATTTCAAACATATAAAAATGATGGAGAATTATTTAATAAGTACCAGCCACTGCTTAGTTTCAACAACAGTCATCAAGGACTAATCTTATTTTATCTGAACCATTTCCACTACTTCCTCCTTTTTAGCTAATTTTTATACTAACTGTAGACATTAGACTTATAATATCTACATTTAAAATGACTTGCAATGCAAGCTGATAAAGGTACAATTATAGTCTATGCTTCTCTATTTTTACATTAAAATTATTCTCATATTCAAAATACAAACAAAAGAATCACTTTTCTAGATGCCTTCATGGATAATAATCAAGAACAAGTGGAGAGAGTTCCTAATATTTTGGGGTAACTACCAGGAACAAAAAGAGTTGAGTCATCGATATATAATGAATGACTTTCAAATGATATCGTGAATGATACTTAATATATGTGCAAACATACACTTTGTTCAGGATTGTAATTCAAGGCCCAAGAGTGACTATTTTAATAGAGTAAGCCTGAAATCTAATCTCCTTAAAAAAGGATTCCTGTTAGTACAAAATAAGAGACAGAGCATGTATTCTGTAATCTAAGTAGTAAACACAATTGCACACCCCACAGGCAGGCCACAGTCTTTCAGAAGATGATAATAAAGAAGCAGAAGATATATTTTTATGTGCTGGGTATAAAAACACTGTTGTGAATAAGCACTTGAGCATCAAGATCATGTGTAATCCATAGATGACCCTTCAGCCTCTGAGCTGAAGAAGACTGAGGTGGTCTGACACCCTACAATCAACCAAATAAACTTCCTCAAACCACCTTCTGTGCTTACAGTCATGTTTTTTTTTTTAAATTACAGCACCGAATGAATTACGTTCTATTAATAGAACTGACAGTTGATGAAATAATGCAATAAAAATAATCTAGGAGTGACCTCAAATGAAACCACAAAGACATTAGGTTAATGGAAATAAAATCACTCATTGCACAGTGATCCGACTTTTTCATTTTATATTAAAATAAAAAGCCAACCTAAACCTTCCTCAGGATATTACATTTTGCAACTAACCACAAAACACTTCCAGAAAGGGGGCTTATTTCAGAAAAATCTATATGCGTTTTGATTTTTTTTTCCGAGGGTGAGCAGGTTTTTCTGTATCACAAGGTAGTTAAATGTGGAAAAAAATACTGCAGTGATATGAAATAAGTGAAGATCATTGATCTGAAATAGTCTGTAATTACCATTTTAAGGGCAGACACCTGTTTTACAGAGGAGCATATATATATGCAGCACACTTCCTCACTATGATTACAACAGTGAGTGATGCCCCACAGTTTCTCAATTTTAATCTCTCTCTCTCTTTTTTTTTGGCTCTCTTTTCTGCAGGTGGGCAGGGAGATAGTCTATGTAAAGGGGATGCAGACCCAATTTGGTCCCCCCCCCCAAAAAAAACCCTGACTGTTCTCTTCACTATCTCTCCAAAGCTGCACAAGATGGATTTTGGGGAGTTGGGATTACATACCTAGAAGTGCTGAAGTCTTACTTCTGGTCCTACACTTAGGGACGCTCTGGGGGGATGTGGGGAATGACATGCAAGGCTCTGGATTAATCTAGGTTTGTTTTGAGCCTGGCAAGCACCTTACCCACTGTTCTATTTTCCCTAGCCCCAGAAGGAGGATTTTAAAAATTAGAAAAAGAATAATATAGGAATGGAGAGATAGCATGGAGGTAAGGCATTTGTCTTTCATGCAGAAGGTCATTGATTCAAGTTCCAGCATCCCATATGGTCCCCTGAGCCTGCCAGGAGCGATTTCTGAGCATAGAACCAGGAGTAACCCCTGAGCGCTGCCGGGTGTGACCCAAAAACCAAAAAAAAAAAAGAAAGAAAGAAAAAAGAAAAAGAATAATATGCTGAAATTAAGGAGCAGATTTCATTGACACAGACAAAACCAAATGGAATCTAACTTCACTATAAGATCAATGATATATATATAATTGGGAATAACATAATTGGGAATAAAAATAGAGTGAAATTACTCAATGATGCCTCATTGCACCATAATATCTCTTATCACTTTGAAAGTACTGCATGTCCCTCATTTCAACATCAGGTGGATAAGAGTTTAGTAATTTCTTAAAATCTTGGAGAACCCCAACACTTATTCACAGAGTTACATCAAGAGTATTATTTGGTCCAATCTTCAGTGACATGGTCAGTTACTTTATGTTGTGTGATGGTCAACTTGTTTTTCTCTAAGCCAATCCATCTCAACTTCACATAACTCCACATTTATTGTTTCCTCAACACAAGAAAGAACTTTCTACCTACATATGTATAATTTCTGCTTGCTTTTCTTAGCTCTCACTTCAGAGGTGCTTCAAGGTGATTCTAATTTCTCCCTTCAAAGGACTCTAAGTACTAGAATTCAAAAAGTAATTGTATTCTACAAATCTTCTCTTCTCCAGGGAAAGTAAACCATGTTAGAAGTTCATAGGTTATAGGTTCAAAAATATCTTAGCTATGGAGCCAGAGAAATAGTACAGGAGTTAAGATGCTTATCTTCCATGTGGCCAACCCCAGTTTGATTACAAGCACCCCATAGATGGTCTCCTGAACAATACCAAGAGTTATTCCCAAACAACAGTGAAAGTAAGCCCTGAACTGTGTGTGTGTGTGTGTGTGTGTGTGTGTGTATGTGTGTGTCTAGCTTTATGGTGTAGTCAATTTGTCTGTCTGTATGTTGAAATCTTGAAACATTAACACCAGGTTAGAGATAAAAATTCTTAAGATCAGAAATTATCAAATCTGTTCCTTATTAAGGAATGTAATATGTATGCTACAATTTCCAAAACCTAGTTGTCCTTCAAGTAGAAGCTGATTTCTTCCTGCCTAGATATAGAAGCTTGACTGGTATTTCAGCAGATACACATAGAACACATAGAACATACCATATTTTCCGGTGTATAAACAAAAAAAAGTCAACCGAAAATCGGGGGTCATCTTATACGCCGAGTATATCCCGAAAAATGTTTCAATATGCTGCTAAACGAACACTGTCTGAATATTGCCACAAAACGAATTTTCCAACTCGATCCTGCACCAATCACTGCAAGGCTGCTCAGACCTACTCTCTAACTCAGCCAATCCAAGCAGGCTTTTTATGCATGCAAATTAGACAATGTTCTGGACCCGAATGTACACTGTAAAAAGCCTGCTCAGATTGGCCAGAGTCAGAAAGGAAGTCTATGACAGTATAACCTTTGAACCTTTGCTTGTTGTGATTGGCTCACTGTGGTACATACAGTTGCAGCACAGGCACGTTCTGTCTGATACAGCGAATATAGGCCTAAACCTATGTTTTAACTGCAAAATTAGGGGGTCTTCTTATACGCCCGGTCATCTTATATGCTGGAAAATACGGTACACATAGAGTATGGACCTCCCACTAAAAAAAAAAAACAACAACAAAAAGCAACAACAAAAATAACCACACAAAAAATCAAACAAAACCCTCCAAATGTTGGCCATTATATCTTTGTCTTTTCATTAACTTTCAAAAATAACATTTCTTAGTAAAATGCCTAACTTGAATACAGGCAGGGAATGGGAAAGAGGAAGGAGGGCCTTGATGGTGGGAATGTTGCACTGCTAAAGTGGTGTTCTGTTTATGACTAAAACCTAACTATAATCATGTTTCTTATCATGGTGCTTAAATAAAGAATTTATATTTAAAAAAATAACATTTCTTTTTTTTTCTTTTGGTTTTGGGGCCACACCCGGTGATGCTCAGGGGTTACTCCTGGCTATGTGCTAGGAAATGGCTCCTGGCTTGGAAGACCATATGTGACTTTGGAGGATAGAGCCTTGGTCCATTCTAGGCTAGTGTGGACAAGGCAGATGCCTTACTGCTTGTGCCACCACTCCAGCCCCCTCCAAAACATTTCTAATCATTTCAAATATTCTTCATAAAATAGGCTTCAAGAGTACCTTGCTCAGTATTCCCTGTTTGTTTGATTTTTTTCATTTGCTCATTCACTCATTCATCCATCAAACAGCAAAGTAAGCCTTTGTCCATTTTAAGTTCTGAGTATTACACTAAGTGTGCTGGATAAAAAATCACAGTTGACATGTAAAGAAAAGAAAGTGAAACAATGAGAGCATAAATGGACATGTTTTCTAAGACCATTTCTAAATAACTGACATTGCTCTAACCTATCAAACAGAGCCCATTTAAGTTTCTGCTCTGTGCAGTAAATTTCTGTAGAATTTCTAGACAAGTCCCTCCACTGGTTTGTGCATGGTTAGTGCCTTCCCAGAAGGCAGTTATTACCACCTCTTCCCACCTCTGTATTAGGGTCCTTGTGGCCAAATGGACAAGCAAGAAGATGAGTGCTTCTCCATCAGACAATAATGGTTTTTTTTTAATATATAAAGATACATTCCTGTACTCTGTAGGTCATTAATGAGAGGAGAAGACAAGTTTGCTGGAAATCCTCTAGAAAGGCTTTTCCTTCCTATTACGAAAGTAGATTTGGTGCCAGAGGGATAGTACAGTAGGTAGGGAGATTGCTTTACATGCAATCGAGCTTCAATTGCTGACATCTTTTATGGTCCCCAGCATCATCGGAGTAATTCTTGAGTTCAGAGCCAGGATTAATCCCCAAATATTGCTTAGAGCAGCCCCCAAACAAAAAACAACAAACAAAATGGAATTATATCAGAAATGTCCTCTGCCTGCTTTCCTTACAGGGTATTTGGGGAGCAGGGAGATGATGCTTGCAGTCTTCTTGCAACATAAAGTAAAACCAGAGACCCTCAAAGAAATAGTTCCAAACTCCTCTGACTATCTCTGGCTATCCCTTTGCAAGATACCTAATCAAATATCCTTCTTTTTCATGATCATGTTTGTGAGACTTTCTGTGCAACCCAAATCAACCTATGTGACACAGAGGCAGACAGTGTCTTCGGAGAAGGGGTTTTGGTGATTATTTGACTGAAAGAAAAAGTTAAGCTGTTATTGGTAAAAGAAGAAAACTGGAAATTTTGGAGAAGGACTTTGTGTTCTTACATGCTGAGTTTTAGAAAAGAAGAACAAAGATTGAAGAAGCCTTTGTTTTGAGATGATTATGATAACCTTGTCCTTGTTTGGATTGTTCTCCCAATAGGCCTTGAGATAGAGCTGTCTTATATCTCTTTACCAACACAAACTATACATATTTTCTAGAGTAATGAGGATGGATTCCCAATATCAGGGGCTATATATGCAGAGGGGGGCTGGGAAGACATTACAAGGGGTGAGCACATGCCCAACATGTACAAAGCCTTGATTTGATCCCAGGTACAACATGGTCCCTGAGCACTGATGGGGGATTGTTGTGCTGTGGTATTGGTGGGCTGGGGGTCAGAACACTTTTAAGAGAAAACAAAATGTTGAATGTTGAAGGCCAGGCTTTGATTTGTTCCTGTTGGCTTCACCTATAGGGCCAAATCTACTGAAAACATCAAGTGTTTGGGTTGGAACTAAAGAACTTTATTTAAGCTCTCAGATAGAGAAATAAATTTGAAGTTAAAAGTTTGGGGGCAAGAGAAAGGATATCTTATCCTGAAGTTAAATAATGATGTGGGAGACTTTGAAATCAGCAACCAGCAACCAGGAACCTCAGAGATTGAGTCTATCTCTGATTTCACTTAATATTAGGAAAATGAATTCTTCAGAGTTAAAAAATTCTTGGAATAGAATTTTTCTCATTTATGAAATGTAATACTTAGAAAAATGCTTTTGACAGTTAACTAGATAGCTTTATAAATATGTTCTAAAATCTTTTAAAAAACTTTCAAATTTTAGTCTAGTCCAAACTTATGTTTCCCTTTACTCAATCATTTAATAAATTGAAACTCTTCAATGAAAGTTCATTAGAAGTGGGCCGGGAGAGATAGCACAGCACGTTTGTCTTGCAAGCAGCCAATCCAGGACCATAGGTGGTTGGTTCGAATACCGGTGTCCCATATGGTCCCCTGTGCCTGCCAGGAGCTATTTCTGAGCAGATAGTCAGGAGTAAACCCTGAGCACCGCCGGGTGTGGCCCAAACTCCCCCCCCAAAAAAAAAGAAAGTTCATTAGAAGAACCTGAAGTAACCACAACAAATCAACTGTACTCGTGCTTGAGGAAGCAATGGAGGAGACACATAACACTGGAGAAGTGAGTGGATGTGTGGTTGTGTTGTGTCAGCTGAGATCTGAAGAGCAAAGCAGCCTATGGGGATAAAGAGGAGTTTGGGGTGTGGAGGGTATACATCTACTGAGGGAGACTCATCAGGGCAGGTGCTTTAGATAATGACAACTGAAGGACCAATACCCTGCCAGCATCCCTCTGCTTGGACAGAGTGTTTCAAAAAAGGGAACATGCCTTTGAGGCACCATGAGCTCAACTTCTTGGAAGAATAAACCAGAGACCAGTGTGACAGACAAAACCTTCCTGAAAGAGCCAAAGAAGTTGGCATCTGTCGAGGCGAGTGTGGGAAGAAGACAACTGAGAGTTTGCATGCCTTGGACTCTCCGTTCCTTCACCTTTGTACTACCAACAACTTGGAAATGGTAATTTTGAAATGGGCCTGCCTTTTTTCTGGTGGTGGCCAGATAAAAGTATGACAAGTGAGAGGAAATAAGGAGTGGGCAGGGGACAGTGGGTGAGGGCTGGTGAAGAAAACAGGAGTTAGACACAAAAACCTTCACCCAATACAGTAATGGTATTGGGGGGATTGATGCAACTAGGACAGCACAGAAAGATGGAACTGATGCATGGCTTTCGGGCACTGATTCTTCTTCCTTCTTTCCTCCTCTTTCTCCTCCTCTTCGTCCTCCTCCTCAACTTCCTCCTCTTTTATCTCCTCCTTTATTTATAGGCCTCAACTGGTGGTGCTCAGGGCTTATTCCTGGATCTATGTTCAAGGATCTCTTTGAGCAGGGCTAGTATGGAGTATCAGGGATTGAACCTGCAATCAGCGGCTCCTTTGGAGTGTGCCTCTCTAGGAGGAAGCAGGAAGTAAAGAGCAAGCAAGATGTCCCTTATTGGGGATCCTCAGCCATAAGCAAACTTTGTTACCCACATTCTCCATGCTTGAGGTTGTTGCCACACCCCTAATCCCCCTGCTTAAGTTTACCTGCAAGACCCTCCCATTCCTGGGAGGGGTCTTGGGAAATTTAGATAAGACTTTGGACCGGAAGGGCTAGGGTATTTGCCTGGATGCAGCATGGAGAAGAAAGCAAGATAGATGGCTGAAACAAGCTAGACACGGGGCAGGCTAAGAATGGCATTTTCAGGGGCCAGCATGGTGGCGCTAAAGGTAAGGTGCCTGCCTTGCCTGTGCTAGCCTAGGACAGACCTAGGTTCGATCCCCTGGTGTCTCATATGGTCCCCCAAGCCAGGCGCGATTTCTGAGCTCATAGCCAGGAATAACCCCTGAGCATCACTGGGTGTGACCCAAAAACCAAAAAAAAAAAAAAAAAAAGAATGGCAAGTGCTTAAATAGGTTTATGATATAGGCCACACACGTTGGCCAGGGCAAATAAAGCTGATATTTCCAGATGCCTGTCTCTGGATGAGTTTTCTACCCACCGTTCTCCTAAACCCAGATACCTGCCGGCTGGAGGGGGATGCAGCCATGTGTTCCTGAGCTGAAGGACAAAGGCCTCCATCACCATTCACCTCCATCCAAGCCCATCCTAAGGGCTGTAATGCTACAGAAGTGACCGTGAAAAGCATGGCAGTTTGGCAGTCTAGATACAGGCAACATTGTTGTTTAAAATAGTTTTGGGGGGGCACACACACCAGTGCTCAGGAGCTACTCCCACATCTGTGCCTTGGGGATGATCCATGCAGTGCTTGAGATGCCTGGATTGGACCTGTCCCTCCTGCATAGAAAGTCCTCTGACCCACTTTTCCTGATCAGAATTTGCCCTTTTTGCTTTATTTTTTGTCTTTGAAAACCTCATTGGGCAGTGCTCAGGGCTTACTCCTAACTCAGTATTCAGGATCACTCTTGACAGGATTCAGGAGATTCTTGGAATGCTAGTGATCAATCCCTGTCTTTCTGCCCCCGGCCTACTTTTTAAAGCAGTTTTCCTCATCATGACATTTATGGCTTCAAATGCTGGGTAATTTTCAGGAGCAGGTTCTCTGCAGCAGGGTCTGCATTGCAAACTCCTGCTCTTGAGGAGAACAGGAGCTGTGTGGAAGCCATCTTTCTATTTCTCCATCTGTTGCCCTAAATGTGGTGGCCTGGGGCTCAGCTGCTTCTCTCAGGGACTGCAGAGAACATTCTGGAACTTGTCCCCAACACTGACACTGACTGAGCTGTCAGCTTCCAGGGATCAATATGTGGGCACCAGAGTCTGCCTGCCTTTCCCAAAGCACCCCCATCCTGGGCAGAGAGAGGTGCTGATATGTGGGTAAGCAAGTAGCTGTTGCAGCTGGTGCCATGTGGACTGGCAACATGAAGAGCAATTCATTCCTTATTGCCACAGTGTCTACCCAGGATTGGTAGGGACACCTTGGCCAGAGAACCAAGCGCTGGGCTTTGGACATGATACAAAATCTGGGTCTGAATGCACTGCTACAAGAACTTACCCCACCTCCTGCTGGACAAAAGAAGACCCTGCACATGAGGGGTGTGCAAAGGTTCTTGCCCCCAAGTGAGAGTCATCAAGAATGAGAGGACAAGCCTCCCATTCACCTGACTAGGACACACACGCAGGTGCAGCTGAAAGTTTCCTGGATGGACCACAGAGTTTCACTCTGAGTTTTCAGGGTTACTTCGCACAGCCTCCAGCTTGCCTCTCAGCCTCTCAAGTCTCTCACCATCTCTGTCTCTGTCTCTCTGTCTATCTCTCAGCGGCAGAAGCTGATTTGGAGTGGGCCTACCATGCCCTGAGCATCCTGGAGGATGCCCAGGAACACAAGGTGATATTGACAGCCAGCATCAGATCTGACAGTGCCGACAACTCCTGTGTTGCAGCAACCTCGGGGACCGGAGGACACATCTGTGAGATGTAGTAGCTGCCATCTGCACAAACTGCATTATTTAACTGCGCTGGCACTGATTAACATTTGCTGGAACCTATGGTAATGGGCTCTGGGGCTTTGCATGTCTGCTACACAGTGGCAGCTGAGGTCTCCTGCTCCATCCTTAAAACAGGATGCTTTAATTTTTAATGGAGCACATGTTCGATTGGCTATACAAACAGGCTAATCTGCAAAGCATGTGCTCAATAACAAGCCCGGCTCTGCCGCCAGAATATCAACATGCCTGGGCCAAGCTGAGGAAGAGAAGCTGTGCCCCAGGCTCACCTCACCAGGCTGGAGGCCCTGGCCAGCTGGGAGCCGCAGGGTAGCTGCAGCCAGACGCCCCCTGTGGCCTCTCTGGAGTCTCTAAGGGTCTTTAGCTCTGGCTGTGGGCAAGCTCTAGCCATTGGGCAAGGAAGGAAAATGTGTGTG
This sequence comes from Suncus etruscus, assembly GCF_024139225.1. NCBI lineage: Eukaryota > Metazoa > Chordata > Mammalia > Eulipotyphla > Soricidae > Suncus > Suncus etruscus. The sequence continues at coordinate 69,488,150 of NC_064862.1, forward strand.
AAGGCCTGGCCTCTGGTGTACAGGCAGCTGCGGCATTAAACATGGAAGTGCCCTCTGTGCCCAGGCATGCAGGCAGTGAGGACTGGGCACGCAACTTTGCACACCTGCCTTGTGCCCTACAGCCTGTTCCTAGAGGGGCATTTAAGCTTGAGTGAGATGCAGGCCTTAACTTCTAAAATCCAGGCGAGAAGTGGTGTTAGAGTCAGAATAGGGGAGGGCACCCAAAGGAGACAAAAGGGCTGGGTAAGGGGAGGCTTCCACCACCACAATGAACTTACAGATCTGGGGCCATTGTCTGGGACCTGGGAAGCAGCCAGTGTGCTGACAGCTACAGAGAGATATACCGTGCAAACCTAGTAATGCTTGGAAGAGTGGACGCTGCAAGCCACAGGACTCTCTATTCCCAGATTCTAGATTTCTGCAAAACAATAACAGGAGGCCCTCCCACACCCTAAGGGACAACCACAAAGTTCACTCAGCACACCTGAGGTTGGGTGAAGGTCTGTTGTGAAACCCCAGACAGTGAGAATGCATGTCAGACTGGAGTTGGCCTCACATTTTCAAATCTGCTTGCTAGGGAACCTTCCCTTCCAGTTATCCCCATAGGTTCCTTGGCACAGCAGCAATTAGAGAAGCCTGGAAGGGGCTTCCTCCTGAGCACATCCTGGGTTTGGGTGGTTTAGGAGCAGAAGAAATGGGGCTGAGCTGTCCAAACCACCCATCCCTGCTGCTTGCATGTCTCCTTCCAGATAATTGAGTGACTGCAATCACGAGTAGCATTGATTTGCTTGGGTGTGTTTCTTTATCAGGTTTAAGAGATGTATGTCCACTCTGCATTCAGTGTGTCGTTCTGTCACCTGCCAGGAACTGGAACCCAGCGACCATTTGCTAATTTGAATGAACAGAAATCGACCTCCTGGATCCTGCAAAGCCAATTAGCAGGGCTCAAAGCCTTCCCACAGGCCTCCCAGGCTCAGTGCTTCCACTCACCAGAGTCCAGCAGTCCCCACTTTCCCAGATGACCTCCCCCATATGGCTGCCCTGGCTGTCAAGGGGAAACTCCACCTTTAGACCTTCTTGGGTGGGCAGCTGACATTATTAGCTTCACCCCTTTTGATCCCAGTTTCACAGCTTCAGTAGCCCTGACATCTTCTAGCCTTGCCACATGGGTCAGTAGGCTATTGTTCAGCACGGGACCCCTTCATCTCCAGCTCATCTCCTCTGGCGAGAAAAAGCCACAGAGGTGAGGGGATGTGGGTAGAAGTTAGTCTTCAGAGTCAAATTGTTTCTTGCGGAAGATAGGGTTGAGGGTTATTGGAAAGTTTCTACCATAGGCTGGGGTGGTCGAACAAATCCCCTTTTCAGGAGGATTCACAACCAAACCTTAATAGTTCTTTTATGAATCCTTAGCTTGTAAATATTTAACTTTATCTGCTCTGCCCTTGCTCTTTCACTCAATTGAAAGCTACTAGAAAGTTCTACTATAGCCAGAGATGTCCAGATGACTCCCTGTTCTCATTTGCTCTTGCTTATTTGACTCAGGGTGTAAGTTCTCAGAACTGCCTACAGAAATAGAGCTGACACTAGTCTGCAGCCTCATAGAGATCTCTGCAACATGACCACAGAACAAAGTTGCTGCCAAAGGATCCTGTGAAGAAGAGAAAGATCACCTGGTGAGGTTTCTGGTGACTACAGCCTTCCTGCCTTCCACAGCTCACCAACCATGTTTCCCCTTGAAGTTGAACTCCCAGTAAATTTCTGAGAAGTCACAACACATGAAACATAAATGCAGGAAATGAAAAGTCAATTTATGGTGCTATGTCTACACCATCATATAGAATTGGTCTCTACTTTTAATAAATGGGGGTTGGGAGTTTGGGCCACAATGATGGTGCTAAGAGGTACTGGGGTACCAGGTAGGGGACAGCTGAATGCAATTCAAATACCTTCACCCCTATACTGTTTCTACGATAAAACTTAACTATTAAAAGGAATGGTGTATTTTGGGAGCAACTCCCAGTTCTGTGCTTAGGGTATCAGGGTTCAAACCAGGTCTTCTGTGTATAAGGCAAAACACTTAACCCTTGTACTATTTTTCTGGTCCGTCTACACTCGACATCAAGTAGGAAAAAAAAAAAAAAGACTTAGACGGAAGCCAAATGACTGTACTAGAACATCTGCCCTAAAATCTTCCCAGAGTTTAAACGTCATGATTTGTGGCTTTGCTGCCAAGCCCATTGCCCCACAGTTCAGGGATCAAAGGGCAGAGCAGACCTTCTTGTTTGTCAAATGAGCAATGAGGTCTGTAGAGGGCTGGCCTGTTTGGAGAGCAGCCAGGTGAGGTCAGGCTGCTCTGTGCTGCATGGGGCCATGCCCTCACCTGGCTCTCCCAGAAATAACTGAGTGCCAGGACGGTTTGCACTCAGAGATTTCCTACCTGGATGTCATGGGCTGCTTTGCCAATATGGCTGAAGTGCTTTCATCTACTTCTTGCTACTCCACAGCCCACAGACCTGTCACTACTCTCCAATGTGGGGGATCTGGGTCATCAAGCACTTTAATTAGTCTGTCTGGAAAAATGAAACTGATCAAATTAAATATTAATCACATATAAACTGCAGATAAATCAGTAGGGGAATTATCAAGCAGGAAGGGCCATTCTTAAGCCTGGCTCTTTTATTTTTTTTCCGCACAAAAAATTTCAAAGGCCTTTCCTCCTGCTCTCTGTCCCCTGCCAAGCAAGCTGATTCTCAAGCAAAAACAAAGCTTGATTTTCCAAGCACAACAATGATGTCTAACCAGAAGTTTCTTTTGCCGAAAGACTGAATGGAAAATTCAGTTCCTTCAATCTTTCTAAATCTTTGCCTCTGATTGGGTTCATTAATAAACATGCTGATTTTGTTACAGGGAGAGACATATGGTATAATCCGCTAACAGGAAGAAGTATTTTGCATTTTATTGTAGAAAACAAACATGCAAACAGGTTCTCACAGATGGTTTTCTTAGCTTCTGGGAGGGTAAAAGCTTAATAATGCTTGAAACTAGTTTTTCTTTTTAACAACAACAAAAATCCTCACACATCTCTAGTGGAACTACTTATAAATTAGATTAAGTTCCACTCCAAGGTTTAACAATTTAGAATTCACTTCTTCTTGTTTAAACTCTCTCTCAATCTCTTTCTCTCTTCCACCCTTTAAATTTGCTTCCAAGTTCTCTTTTCTTAGAAACATTAACTTGCTCAGATAAGCAAAGATAATTCAGCACTGCATCACTTACCCATCATCATAAAGGAATAAGATTTTCTCACAAATACATTTTCCAGGTAATTGATACTAAACCTTTAAGATTTTTCAGAATTGCTGGTGATGTTGGTTTTATTTTAAATAGACTTTACTTTTCAGAACAAATTTGAGATTTCCACAGAAACTGAGAATAGAGTACATCATCTACTCTCCACCTAACATTGCAAGGCACCTTTGCTATAATCAATGAACCAGTCCTTGATAACATACAAGTAAAACATATACTTTATTCAAGTAAAATAAAAATTTTCCTTTAGCCAATTCTCCCTAGTTCCTCCCTACTTTTTGTTCCTAGTCCAGGGTCCTTTCTACTCAAGATACAATCTTTGCATGTTAAAACTTCTCCCTTGATGAAGAAATTCCTGAATATCAATGATCCTGATTTGATTGATTAATGAGTACTGAGTTATTTTGTAGGAAGCTTCACGATGGGAATTGGGAGTTTTTTTCCATGAGAAGATTTTAATTATGTGCTTTAGGGAAGGAGATAAAAGTGTCTCCAAAGAGGTGTAATTTTCATCACAAAATATAACACAAGGGTCTAGCAACACAACTGATCACTCCTGATATCAATGTTGACCTTAATGAGGCTGAAGTGCTGTTTGTTGGGGTCTCTCAGTGCAGCCCACAGCCTGTCTGGATGGGAAGAAAATCATGGTAGAGGCCATGTTGAAGGAGTGGGCTATGCATTCTCCTTAAGGGTGGAATACAAGCACTGAGAATTCTGCTTGGGAGATTTTCTCTCTTTCCCCAGGCTTATAAATTCCTTTATTTCAGTATGGATTCATGGATATTTATTTTACAATGGGCTTATCATTCAGTGTTACTTTATTTGCTGTTTTATTCCAACTGTTCCATACTTGTCTATCAGGCACTTCTTCTTGACTCCTATGTCATACTATATTAATAACAAAAAACACTTTCTTACTCCCTGGTGCTATGAACCAGGCTGGACTTATATTCTGTCTTCCTACCCCTTGCCCATCCCAGAATCAGTCCTAGGAGTCACGATTCCTTTCACTGGATAATTATTTTTAAAGATCTGGATATGACTGTGCTGGGCTCTCCCACCTGTCAAGGCATAAGGAAAAACTGTGGTTGTATACTAAGCCCCATACTTTTTTCTATATAACCATCTAGATCCCCCTCAGATGTATAAGAACTTGGGCTGAGGTCCCCAACTCTGCATTTGTATGTTATCATACAAATCAGCTTCCTACCTTGTGGTCTTAATTCCTCTACCAAACAGTGAAAAGCCTAATGAGATGGTAAATTTAAAAAAATTCTGTAGATTTTGTAATAGTTCCTGGAAATGATCTTTTTAAAAATTAAGAGGGGAATGAGGCTAGCATAGTGGCAAAGCTCCTGATTTTCAAGAGTGAGACTGAATCTGATTCTTAGTGGCACTTTGAGGTGGGATTGCTAAAGCCACAAGAGTATGCTGCAGCTTTATTGTGTGTGTGTGTGCAAGTGCCACAACTGAAAATGTACAAGCACTGTGGTGAGGGGTGGTGTGCCCAGTGAGAACATTTGTGATCACCCCAACCTGGTAACCCTCGAACACATAGTGAGTGCACCTGAATTCTGGGGAATCACAGAGAAAAAAGAACATTAAAAAGCAGCAGTGGTGATGAGGACTGATGTGAACCTATAATGAATTCTTCAGTTAGTGAGATCTAACTTCTTGGAGGAGGAATCACTGTTCAGTTTAGATATTTACATTCACCTCAGAAACTAGACTCAAAGTCCAAAGAGATGCTAAGAAGCTAGATCAATGGGTTGATTAACAAGTTAGAATTTCTCAGGGAAACATGATGGAAGCTGATACTTCAACACTCAAGAATTGGGCAGGTTCACTGGTACTTGAGTTTACTTAGGCCTCAGAGCCCAGTAGGGTGAGAGGACTGCCTTCTAGTGCTGAGAGGAAAGGTTTTCTGAAATACAAGGCTTACATGAGTGAGTTTCAGCTGATATATGTGGGAGTTTATATATATACATATGCATATATATACATATATATACATATATATGACTGCTTTTCCAATCTCTTCTCTCACTAGTATTATAATTCTTTGACTTTTTTATTTATTTAAACCATTACAAAGTTATTCATAGTTGGGTTTTAGACATATAATGTTTCAAGACCAATCCATTACCAATGTCAACTTCCCTCCACCAATGTGCCCAGAGTCCATTCTGGCCACTCACCCTCACCACAGTCTGCCATCATAACAGGCCCATTTTTAATTTTGGTTGTTAAAGTTTGGATCTCATGATTTCATTGTTGTTAACTGGCTTGGATATTTAGTTCTGTCCTTTTTTAACACCACCAATGCACCTGTTCCCTGTCATTTCATCTTTGACTTTACCCTCCTCCACTCAGTTTCTTTTCTTCTCCATACTATACTATATCTTTATCTTTTTGTTATTAACTATATTCATGTCTCTGCTCTTCTCTTCTCCCAAACCTTTCCTAACAACCCTGTTCCTAAGCACAGTTACAAAAAAAAAAAATCACCCAAACCTCTCAGAAAAGAAAGATTAATGCTTAAAAAATGTTATTTGGGATATAGGGATATAGGGTAAGGGTGAAAAATGTACTTTGTATGAGCCAACCCCTCAGTTTGAGCCCTGATACTGCATGGTCCCCTGAGCATAGCACTTGGCAACCTCTAGCACTGGCCTGGAATCACCAGACTGTTTGTGGGATTAGCCTCCAGGTTCTAAGTATAGCCAGGAAATCTTTATTTAACTAAATAACACTTAAAACAACAATAATAACCACAACAATAGGCTGGAGACAAAGTTCTGTACAGATAAGAAGGTTTTCAGGGACCTAAGTGACCTCATAGAAAGGGCAGCATACATCTCTCCTAGATGGGACTCCCTCATGTTTGATTTAGGGGTTTTCATATCTGCTCTAGGGGGGCTGCTGAGAACTCCAGCCAAAAAGGAAAAAAATCAAGAAATGGTAAGTCAGGGCTAGAACAATAGTACAGCAGGTGAGATATTTTCCCTGCACAAGGCTGACCTGGATTTTTGATCCCTCGCATCCCATGTGGTCCCCCAAATAACACAAGGAGTAATTCCTGTGTGCAAAGCCAGGAGTAAACACTGAGTATCATGGGGCCCGGGCGGTGGCGCTAAAGGTAAGGTGCCTGCCTTGCCTGCGCTAGCCTTGGACGGACCGCAGTTCGATCCCCCGGTGTCCCATATGGTCCCCCAAGCCAGGAGCAACTTCTGAGCACATAGCCAGGAGTAACCCCTGAGCGTTACCGGGTGTGGCCCAAAAACCAAAAAAAAAAAAACAAAAAAAAAACACTGAGTATCACTGGTAATTCTATACCAAGTGGCATTCCTGTTTCTTTGCTAGAGTGGTGAACATTATTTTCCTCTATTGCCAGAAAGCTCATGTGGAATGGCCAAACTAGCTATTTGCCCCATCATCTATACTGCAAAGTGCAGTCAATCACCTTAAAAATTTAAAGAAAGATCAAAATGAATGTAGGAACTATATTCTTGACTTAAAGGACTCAATATTGATAAGAAAGCATTTTTTTTTACCAATTCCAAGTTGATCTACATATTTTCAAAATTGAAAATTTAACAAATTTTTTCTTCTTCGGAAATTGACAAGCTGATGCTGACACTTTAAGAGGAAATGTAAAGTAGTCCAAAATAGGTAAGTGATTGGCTAAAAAGAAAAATAAAAGTTAAAGACTCATAGTCTCAAGTTGAAAGCTTCCTAGTAGGCAGTCAGAACTGCCTGGTAATGATAAGACTAGATATAGATGTCCCTCTCAGAGATACCACATTTGAGTTTGCTTTATATTCTTTGTGTTTTGTTTTGTTTTGTTTTGTTTTGGGTCACACCTGGCAGTGCTCAGGGGTTACTCCTGGCTCTATGCTCAGAAATAACTCCTGGCAGGCTCAGGGGACCATAAGAGATTCCGGGATTCCAACCACCATCTTTCTGCATGCAAGGCAAACACCCTATCTCCATGCTATCTCTCCAGCCCCTTGCTGACTGAAAACTGAGCCTCTAATGCAGAGATGCAAAAATGGACACACATGCAGATCTGGGATTATGAGATGTCAGGATGAGAGACAGAGGTTAATGCCCTGAGAATGATCTTCTAGCCATAAGATACTTTTTCCAAAGGAAAAAGGCTTGGCTGAGACCAAAGGATAGAAAGAACATCATGAATAAGCTGAAAGAAACTTGACCAGAGTAGCAAAAGTTGGTTATAGCCAAAGTCAATCTTGAATAAACCATTTGCCAGGAAAAGTCTGCTCATCCTCAAACAGTGCATGATGGTTCCCGGTGCATGGTGGTACCATCTAGAGTGCTTAGTTAAAGCAACTGATAAGTGATTTTGTGTCCTGAGCAGTGAATTGCTTCACATGCATAAGAAACCTGTGAATAACTTGCAGGTTACCCCTCAACACCCAAGTTCAAGTAAACTTGAACAGCACAGAACAAACCATGCAAAGATGTGGATTAAATAAAGCTTGAGGGGACGTCAGGAAATACTGCACAGCCTAGAAGCTCTTTGCTTCCTGAGACAAGGCCCAGTAAATGGGCTGGTGGACAGTGCTCTGCAGTCCCATAGTCTGACTTGTGATTTTCTCAGGGCTCAGACCCAAGTCCTGCTTTTGGAGATGAGAGTGTTCTTCAGACACTAAGGCCCCAGGCCTACATGCTCAGACGCAGAACCAGAGAAGTGAGTTTATCTTTCTCTGCCAGAGAGGGAAATAGTCAGCTGCTGCATGGATCCTCTGGCATGTCCTGAAGTCATTTAGATTTCCAGGGACACCTGCTAAAGCATGGATCTAGATGACTTTATCACAGTGACACCCCTCTCTGAAATGCAAGTCAACACAGCCACTGGTGGCCAAAGCCAATCAATGCCAAGGTTTTGAAAGTCTAAACTGCAAGGGGCTAGAGAGCTAGGACAGTAGGTAAGGTCCTTGTCTTGCTTGTGCCTAACTTGGGTTCAATCCCTAGCATCCCATATGATTCTTGAGCCCAGAGCCATGAGTAAACCCTGAGACAGAATTGGCCCAAATGCCCCTACCCCAAAGAAATAATAATTATTAATAATAAATAAAATTTATTATTATTAATGTAAAAATCTGCATTGTAGACCTGGCTTCCTATGTCACCTGGAGAAAAGATAGAAACATCTCCGGTTTCCAACCATATGATGAAACCAACACCTAGTGAAAGGCGCGTTTATTCTAATGCCTGTGATGGGTCATCAGGGAGCCCTTGTCAGTGACTGGGCTTTGGCCTCAGTCTAGCAGCTGGAAGTAAACCAATACCGTTGCCCGAATCTCAGCTACAACACTCTCGGTAGGCTTTGCTCCTGTCTTTGGCAGCAAACCTCCTTTACGTAGTTATTAACTTTGAAACATAAAATCCAGGCACCAAATCATAAAGCAGAAAAGACATACATAATTTGGGTTAATTAAAATGCCTCCAAGTGAACAGGTGACAGATGTCAAGCCTCCTGGCACCCGGAAGAAAGGCTCTGCAACAGACTATTAGGATTCCTGTGTTAATCAGGTAATAGTAACTTGGGTAATTAGCAAATCACACCAAATCTTGTTTAAGTCCCAAATCTCATTTAGAGCCTTTTGGAGAAACTGTTTAAATACAAAGGACACACTCTCCTACTGACAGAGATGCTGCTTACTGGGGCAGATGTCCCAGCTTCCCTGCCTCTATTAAATCCACTTTAATTATGCAGTCTCAAGGTCTAATTCACCAAGGGCCAAAGACAGAGGACTTGTCCCTTTGCTCTTGCTCTGGAATCAAGGAGCCTTAGACTTTGGAGTTCTCCTACATCTCAAACTCTCAACAAGCCTGAAACCCAAAAACCTAATACAAAACCAAACCAAACAAAATGGCGGTGTGTGCCACAGAGGCCCATTCATTAGGGAAGGCCCAGATCAGCATATTCCCTATATGTAGACAGTGGTGGCCATTGTCTCAGGATAAGATGGACCTGGCTTCCTGGAGCCTGAGGCTGGCTCCTTAATCAGGTTTCTGGGTTTACACTGCTGACCACCTGCTAACCCACTAAACCTAGATTTAATGGGGGGAACAGACCCGGGTGGAATCACAACTCAGATTCATCTCTCTCCTCCAGCTGGTTACTTAGTGTCATTTTATAGAGCTCTTCACAACAGCTCTAGCTAGATGTAAAGGACATCTGGAACATTACCGGATTCCAATACTGTCATCTTGCTGAGAATAGCTCATACTGGACCTGTTTGTACACGATTGTTGAAGCTCAGGGGCTGCCAGATATCACTTGTCAGTGACAATCAATTTTTCCTTCTTGGCTGGAGTACTCCCAGTATTCAGTTGTCTTACCTCCTTAGTGCTCAAATCTCAGACTATTCCCATCCTCTCTTTATTTCTTTTTAGGTACTGTCACCAATCACCAGCCAGCATCCTGGAGAGGGCTCAGGTAGGAGGGGCAGATATCGTCACTGAGTAAGGAGAGAAACCATAAGTGGCTTGGGGCAGCTGAACTCAAAGACTTAGAACAGGTGGAGGGCGTTGGCCAAGTGTCTTCTATCTTTGAGCCCCACAGGCTAAATGGAAGCAAAACTGTTGCCTTATTGACTCAGGGAGTATGAAATCAAAGGTGAGAGTGATTCTAGTGTTAGCCAGCCTTCAAAGGCCTTCTGAGGAGTTGAGAATTGTGAGGCTGGCCTGGGCACTGCCAGGAATCATGGCACCTCACCTCTCACTCAATGGGATGACTGCTGGCCTATTAACTTCCTTCTCCCCACAGAGTGGGGAGAGCTCCCCCAAATAGCCATTAATGGTATATGTTCTTCAAAGAGAGGCAGCATGAGGGTAAGGTGGAAGCCTTGGAAGGAGAAAATATCCCTGAATGTGACAAATTCTTTTAGAATCAGGGGACTCTGGGCACAACTGTTATGAACCACTGTGATTCAGAAAAGTCACAACAGCAGCTGGTGAACACTCCCACAGGAAAATGGTGCTCAGTGGATGCCAATGAAGGGTCTGAAGACCAAGTTGGAAGAATAAGACTTTTTCACAGGAATATGAGATTGTACTATTTGAACAGTAACATAGATAGGACAGGTGAATTCACAAAAATGAACACCCCCAGACTGGAGAAACAGCATATGGGTTAAGACTCTTGCTCACAGACAACTGATCCCAGTTTGATCTCCATCACTACATACATTCCTCTGAGGAAACAGAAGGAAGCCCTGAACATAGCTATGGCCCCCAAACCAAGCCAAAAGGAAAACAGAACCAACATGAATAAAATATAAAGAATTAAAAAAAAGGAATAAAAAATAAAGAATTTCTCTTGCAATTAAAATGGTTAAGAGATTGGGGAAAATGTAAATGAGGTGAACTCATGAATGTCTATTATGCCCTGGGTAACAGCAATGTTTCTGAGAGCAGATCCTTTTACCTCCACCTCATAGTTCTAACAAGTAATGCTGATCAAGCCATTATCTGATGACAAGCTGTTGCTGATATGCTTTGTCCCCTTTTGCACCTTGTGTAGGGAGAGTTATTCCTTCTGGAGCATTGATCCCCACTCCTGCTCTGGCCAAGACTTCCTCACAAACCTGCCATCTTGCAGAAAGATTATTCCCTGCAATTCCCCTCTGCTTTTCTATCTTACAACTTAGGGCCTGCATATCTCCACAGTGTCTTCAAGGGAAGGTCTAAGCCTGTAGTCTTAGATCTAGCATGGTGTCTATGCATAGCAGTTACACTAAACTTCCCTATAATGTGAAACAAAATGCAGCACTATATGGACATCATAACAAAGATCTAGATCTATAACAAAGATCTAAACTTTTTCAGTGACAGAGATTGAATTGAACACATCCCTGGCCCCCAAAATTTAACAGATGGGAGGTCATCTTATCCTGATAGGATGATATTTCTTTGAGTAGAATAAATGGAGTTTGCTCGTAGGCTCAGGAATATCAAATGCACCCGGGTAAGTGGAACAGATATGCTGGTTGTATATGTGTAGAAAGGCTCAAGTAACTAAACATTTCTGGTCAAGGTGCCACTAAATGAGGCAGGTGGTGACAGCTTGACAGCCCATTCCAGGTCATTCTTGTCTAAGAATAAGCAAACCAGAGCCCATATGGGAGCCAGGAATTAAAATGACATCACACTGTGGAAAGAAGGTGGACTTGCCTGGCAGAATGGAAAGGAGACTGAGAGCAAAACAACTCAGTTGGGGAGATGCTTCTATTTTCAGTTGCAGAAGGAAGCTGAATAGCCAGGAAATTAGAGTTAACCTTGTAGACCGAGGAGGGCAGAACCAATGGGAGAAGGGCAGACTATTTCACTTCAAAGGCACAAGTTCCTCTTGAATCAGGATACCTTCAAGCCAAAACCAAGCAGGACCAAGAATTACAGCAGCAGACTTGGCCCAGATCACCTGACTGGGGCTATGTGGGAGACAAGGCAGAGAAGCTCTCTCCACAGTCTCTCTTGAGTCTAAGCAACTCAGACACCAACACTATATCCAATAACAAGGCCACTCTAAGCCTTAGCACGTCACTGAACTCATGGTCAAAGGTACAGGCTGGTGGCTCTGCCAGAGCCAGTTCTGCCAGTGGAAGGTAATTAGCTTGGTCTACTTCACCTGAATGAGCAAGTGGGATCTTCTCTGAGGCAACTTCTCTGAGCACTTCCCTCTTTCTTCTATAAAAACTGCTGGCAACCAAAGGAGGCACCAATCTGGCAGTGTGTGATCCATCTCCCCACTGCCAGTCTGAATAGTTTCTATGCACAGGTCAGCTGGGCAGGCTAAAAGACCTTCACCAAAAACCAAGGAAGCATTCTGGGCTTCCTATTGGCAATTGGGACGAAGGGCCTTTTCTTCCCTTCAGAGGCCTAGTTAAATTCTTGGCATTGCTGCATGGGAGCAAAGCGACTGTTCTAGGCAGAGGCAGGGCCCAGCAAATGTCCCTGATACCTGCCAGTAGGCAAGATGCCTTCTCAAGGAAAGGCTGAAAGCAAGAAGAACTTTCTTCTGTGATCTGGAAAATTGTATCTAGAGGATGATCACTGCAGCACTACCACAAAACACAAGAACCACCCCAGCACCCAAGGAAGTCTGTGAGTGGATTCCTTTCCCATTTTGTTCAGCTGCTCAAAGTAAAGTGCCAGGCCAAAGGCAGGGTGCCAAGAGCTCCTTTCTCCAAGTCCACAGTCCAAGTGAAACTAAGAAAAATGAGACTGAGGAGAAGAAAGAAACCCGGTCCACCACAGAGAGCTGATGGCTGGGAGCCGGGAGGAGCAGAGCTGGCCTGTCGGACGCTGGGGCCTCCCGGGTGGCTGAGTGCATGGCCTACATGGACGTGCTGAGAAGGCCCATCCCGGTGCCAACCCCAGCCCCCTGCCAGGGAACAGGCGGACAGTGCTGGTTTTGTTGGCATATTTTTCCTGTTTGGTGGGGTGCTTTTTTCCTGCACAGCAGGCGCCAGAGTGAAAGCTGACAAGCACTGGCAGAATTTTAAAAATTGCTGCCACTCTCTCACAGACGTCCATTATGTCTCCAGAGCCTGACGATTCTCAGCATAAAAGCATAATCAAGAGAAATCATGGTTCAGCTCAGTCAGGGATGGGCAGAATAGTCCATTTAACTTTATGTTAAAAAAAAGGAAAATAATTGGACCAAAATTTGTTTGAAATGGGAGTAGGAAATGGCTTGTTTTCAATCTATTTCAAATGAAAAAACCCCCATTAAATACTCATTGGCAACTATTTAGTTTGGAAACAAGTTTAGTATTCCATGGGCAGTGGACATTAAAAGTTGCAGCACAGCGTAATCTGGGTAAGAAGCAGCTGACAACCCATGACCTAATTCCATGGGCTGAATGGAGGAAGGCTGGCGGGAATAGGACTCACAGCCTGGCTGGCTTTACAACAAAACCTGCAAGACCAAACTGGCTGACGAGCTTGGAAGCAAGTCTTTCAAGTTGACTGAAAAACCCCAAACTAGCTTTTGTTTACAAATACCAACATGACAGTTGAGCCCAAAGAGAAACTGAAGATATGGGGGGAAGTAAGTCACTCAGAGGACCCTTAGGACACTTAGGTGGGACCCTAAGAGTCTATCCCACCTATAGCACCCCAGTCCCAGAGCCGGAGGAGCCTAGGGGTTCCTCATTTTCTTTGGCTGTACTAGGAGTTCTAGCAACACACTCAGAGGCAGTGGCCTGAGGTGGGAGCTTTTGCTCATCTTCAATTTCTCCATCTCCTCTCCTTCGTAGTCAGGATCTGCAGAACCTGAGGAGGCTTTAGTGTCAAGTAGTTAACCACAGAATTCACAAAGAATTCCAAAGGAATGGGAGACTTTTTTGTTACACTTCTTGCTTGACCAAAACCTAGCACAGTACCTGCTCAGGCCATGTTTTCTTGAGGGAGTGAATGAATAAGTGATTTAGCTAGCAGACAACTCAGGAAATTGTGAAGGGAGAGATGTGGGCCCGAGAATGGGTCTTCTTCCTCCAAGCATGAGTAGTGTTCATTCTAAAAGTTCACAGATGTTAAGAAATGAACATTTCACAGCTAGGTAAAACATCTGCTAACTAATAATCTTCAAGTAAAATCAGAAACTCTTCCAAAGACATTAAAGGCCCCTAGCATGGCTGATTCCAACAGAGCAGAGGTGTTTTGGAGCCCTTGGAAGAACAAAGGCGTCTGTCTTGGTAGCTGGTACTCCCGAGGCCCTGGACCTTCTGCTTTTTGAGCCGAATATTCTATTCAGCAGCCTGAAGGGTTCTCCACCTCCTGAAATATTGACACTCCTCACTTCCTGTCATGTTACATTTACATTCTTCTCTTTCTGTTTCTTTCTCTAAAAAATTCCCATCTGCCTTCAATTTCTCTCTCATCTAACCTTTTTGTTCCTGAAAAGTGATAAAGGGTTTTAGTTGAGAACTGTTCTAAGACTAAAGGGCTACATCTCCCTTCAGGGTTAAAAGTAAGTTGTCTCAGCCCCAAGACCCTTCATACCGGCTCCCCCAGAACTGGCTGGGCTTGGATGAGTCACCGGGATCTTTAAATAAAATGGAGAGAGCTGCTAGCTAGAAAATCTTAATTTCATTTATAGCATGGTTTAACTTTAATAGAGTTTGCATATATAACATAAATCAACCCGGGAAAGGAAGCCTTCTTCTCTCCAATTGTTTTACACATTTCAGTGGTGTATAAAAACACAGTCTGTCATTTTTAATTTTAACAAAACAGAATTAATTCTCAGAGACTAAAATTTTGATAAAGCACCCACAAAATGATGCTGGAGTTATCAGGAGTGCATACATGTGCTTAAGAAGAGCATGGTTACAGATGGAATGTCTTGATTTTATGTGAGGCTGTCCTACTATGTGTGGGCTGTCGGATTTAGGACTGGTGCAGGAGGGTGTGTGTGTGTGTGTGTGAATATTTGTTTGCTGGTGCTTGCCCTGTTTCTCCTGATGGCTGGATTTGGGAATCCATACCTTAGTGACTGAAAGTGGGGGAAAATGTGGAATGTGTCACAGTCTGAATTTCCTCAGACTTAAGAGGTTTTTTTTAGACACAAGGGAGGTGGTGTGGAGGAACTGGCTATAAGGTTGGACCCATATCAAGTGCTCTTCAGGTAAAGACCCTTTCCCTGCTATTATCTCTTTCGATTATCTTACTAGATAGATTTTTTTTTTTTTTTTGGTTTTTGGGCCACACCCTGCGTTGCTCAGGGGTTACTCCTGGCTGTCTGCTCAGAAATAGCTCCTGGCAGGCACAGGGGACCATATGGGACACCGGGATTCAAACCAACCACCTTTGGTGCTGGATCGGCTACTTGCAAGGCAAATGCCACTGTGCTATCTCTCCGGGCCCACAAGATGGATTTCTAGTGAGCAGGGCAGCAAAGGTTTGAAATCACGGGGTCAATTCCAGAGAGAAGTCTGCCATGAAGGGCCATGTGGCATGTTTGTGGCATGTTTGTGGTCACAACCATAGACCGAGGGTATGGAATCCTCTCCTTTTTCCTGGAATAAGTCCTTGAACTCTGGTTATAACCCTGAACTTCTTGGTGTTATGTTGCTCCGATTACTTTGAAAAGAACTACAAGGAGCTATCACTTCCTGAATCAAGAGCAAGGACAGGGGTGACCTCTGGGGTCTGTTTTGATCTTGGGAAACTCTCATCTCAATGTGACTGACCAACATCCTGCTACAGTGGAGCCTTCCTGGTTTCCTCTTTCAGCATCACTACAGGCAGAAGGTACAGAGACTCTGAGTAGGCTTCAGTGGAGATGAAGCCAGGAAGAGTCTAGCTACTGCTGGCCCACGGGCAAGTAAAGATACAACAGTGCAGTGATTTTGCAGTGTCAAAGTCACTATAAATGACTGTTTCTTATTCCAATAATATCTACCTCTTGCCTCTCTGGTATTAACAGTAATAAAAAATATAAAAGTTATCAAGTGTTTCACTGTGCTAGAATCTTGGTACCTTATATTATTTATGCCCTATAAATAATATACTACATTACATTATTTCCCCTAATAATCCTATGGAGAATCTACTTTTATAATAACCTAGACTTTATTACTTAGAAAGCTGAGGCAGAGATGGGGCTGGATAGGTAGTACAGCATGGAAGTCTTATGTGGCATACAAACAAAAGGGTTCAATCTCCATATGGTCCCTTGAACACTGCCAGGAGTGGTCCCTGAATGCAGAGTCAGGAGGAAGCCCTGAGAATTTTTAGATATGGATATGGTCCCAAAACAAAACAAAATGAAAACTGAGGCAGAGAGAGAATTTTAATTTCCCAAACAGTTGTAGTGCCATCAAAAGGTGTTGACTGTAGAACTTTGTAAATCATCTACAAAGTGTGTGTAGAACATTGTGTAATTGTAGGATCATCACACAATTTCTTTTCTATTGTGAAGTAAAAGTGACAGTTCAGGAGTTGTGATTTAAAAAAATCTGATTTGTTAATTCAGTTTATTCAGCAACCTATCAACTCTGATAGGTCTTTTACAATGAAAAGAAATTTTGTTTTCTTTGGGTTTTGCTTTTGGAGCCACACTTGGTAGTTTTGGGGGGCACAGTGTTCAGGGGATGTTTATGATGGTACAGGTGGACCATGCCAGGGACTGAATCTGGGACTCCCACATGCAAACATGCATTGACCAGACAATGCTTGCTTCTTTTCCTTTTTTTTTTTTTTTTTCTGTTCAGGGATTGAGCCCAAGGTCTCACACATTCATGTAAGGCAAGTTCTATACCCTTGAGATAACTCCCCAGATCTCTGAAACAATGAATTTTCTTGGTTTGCAAAATCCTGACTTGCTTATTAAGAATCATATGAGAAAAAAAATAAGAATCATATGAGCCTGAGTCCGAGAGACAGCACAGTGGTAGAGCATTTGCCTTGCATGCAGCCAACCTGGGTTCTATCCCTGTCAAAACATATAGTCCCTGTAATCCTCCAGAAGTAATTCCTGTGCACAGAGCCAGAAGGAAGCCCTGAGGATGACTGGGTGTGGTCCAAACACAAGACCATATAAAAATGTCAAATTAAATCTAAGATCAGCTGATTCCAAACCACACAACTGAACCATGGAGCAAGTTCAGACTGCATACCCAGAAGCAATCTACAGCTCAGCTGCATCTCTGAAGTGAGACCTAAAGAATGGAGACACGTAAAGCCAAGAGTCAAGCACTTCCTCCTGTGCCTGACTGCAACTGAACTTCCAGAGACACAGCTCATACTAGGACCCCTTTGGGACCCAATAGGATAAAATAGGGAGGTACGATCCTAAGCAAATAAAAGGTGGATCAGTTAACTGCTGATAAGGTGCTTGTCTTGCATGTAGCAGATCTGGGTTTAATTCCTAGAACCTCCATAATCATCCCCTGAACCCATCAGGAGTGATCCTTGAGTGCAGAGTTGGGGTAAGCTTGGAATAAATGGACCCTTCAAAAAACAGGCAGACACCTAACTGTACTGTGTCCAGATGCTGAAGAAAAGGCCCCTGTTCAGACATGCCTCCTGATTCTCTTCCTACTGGGATTCATTTGGGGGGGGGGTACACCCAGTGACGCTCGGGGTTATTCTTAGCTATGTGCACAGAAATTGCTCCTGGCTTGGGGGACCATATGGGATGCTGGGGGATCGAACCAAGGTCCAACCTGGGCAGCCACGTGCAAGGCAAATGCCCTACTGATGTGCTATCACTCCAGCCCCTCCTGCTCTGATTCTGATGGCACCACAGCAGATGCTATGAGCTGTGGCCTACCCAATGCCTGCACCCTATTTATGCCTGCACCCCAGAGTGCACTTCTATATTGGGTTCCCTGAACCAAGTAAGGTGGGTGCCTTGACAGGTATGGCCCCTAAACAGCAACAAAATAGAAGTTACTTCAACTCAGTAAGTTTAGGGAAGTGGCTCTTTAGGAAAAAAAGGTTCAAGACACTATCTTTTTTTAACCTTAAGCCACAGATCCAGTTTGCAGATCTACTTATTTCTATTTTTTTTTTTAAAAAAATCTATTTTAATTAAAAAAACTGTAATGTTAGGATCACTCCTGGCAACACTCAGGGAACTCTATGGGTTCTTGGGATTGAATCCAGTTTGGCATCATGCAACATAAGCACCCTACTCCCTGTGTTATCTCTCTGGCCAACAGCTTCTAACATGGTACTGCTGACCTCCTGCCTTGGTTCCCAAATGCAGGTCTCAGGAAAGATGATCTCCCCTAAGAATAATGAACACGGAAGTCAGAGCTTCAGGGTCAAGTGTTTAGTGAGATGGAGATGGGGGCACCAGAGTGGGAACAGGAAACAGTACCATTCTGCAGGCCCTGACCCGAGGTTCCTCTGCAGGACAAAGAGAATCAAGTGGTCTGGCAAATTTTCACCCTCCACTGGGCACTAGGAAACGGGAGTGGAAAGAACCACAAAATGCATCTTGCAGAAGCACATCTCGAATTCTTGTCTGCTCTGCTATCATCATCATAAGTAATTCTACATGGGTAGGAAAAAGAAAGGCTTGAGCATACGGTTTCTATCTGTGCTGCACAGAAGCTGATTAAAAATGCTAACTACCATGATTGTCCAACCACCAGACACTCCCCAGAGACCCATGCTCACAGATGGTGATTAGTTTGGGATGGCCAGAACATTCACCAGGACCATGTTGCTGTAACACCCACAGACTATCTGTCACATTCCCAGGAGGCCGTTAAAGGCTGTTTACTTCATACAGTTAACTTGAACCATAAGCTTCACAAGCCTCTTTGATACAATTTTAATCACTCTCCTCATAAACCCCTAACACTCTCCAGCACGGCTTTGCATTTGCACACGGCACAATGCGCAGCTCCCCTCGGAATTCTGCAGCTAGCAACGCCCCCTCACCAACTTGTCTCCCTCCAACAACTGCTGCCTCACTCCAGATACTGTCGGGGGCGGGGGGACTGATTCATGCACTTGTATTAGTGATCCCCAGTGTGGCCATACATCATGGCTCCCAGTAGAAATTGGGTGATAAAAGATCAATACTGGGACCTTGTAACAAATGTTCCACCAGGGAAAGTGCAAGCGACTGTTTATCTTTTATAGAATATCTCCCCTCCTCCCCCAAGCAAACTAATTTTCCAGACTGACCTCAGCTATCCCCCTTCTGATATTTATTTAGAGAGGAAAAAGAAGTGTGGCCCTGAGCACCGTTCCAGCAGGACTACTCCCACATCTTGGGGGGTAGCACACCCAATGGTGCTCAGGGATTACTCCTGGCTCTGTGCTCAGAAATTACTCCTGGTAGGCTCAGGGAACAATATGGGATGCCTGGATCAAACCCAGGTTGGCTGTGTGCAAGGCAAATGCCCTCCCTGCTGTGCTATCACTCCACGCCCTCCTCCATTTTTTAGAAAAGGGTTTGCATGTTTACCTTTCTTAAGGATGAACCCTACCTGAGTATAGGAGACGTGCTTATGTGTGGTGCAGGAGACCATGCAGTGCTAGGGATCAAACAAGGGTCTCTGAGCTATCTGACATGCACTCGAGCTTGTTGAATTGCCTCCCCTCCCTCTGGGAACCAGTCTTGAAGGGGTACAAAGCCTTTCTGATTGTCACCAGAGAACTCTGGTCAGTGGCACCTCCCCAAGGACCCTTCTCCAAATTCACAGTGGCCTCCATTGAGCAGGCTGGCAGCGCAGGCTGGCAGCACAGGCTCTCTGGCAGAACTTTGGGCCCCCAAGCTGTGACATTTGACAAATATGCCAGCAGCAAGAAGGACAGCCAGGATGCAGGACCTTTAAAGTAGTTTTATGTGGATGCTATGTGCTTCTTTTATACATTTCTTTTATAGCAGGGTTTGTCTCCACACAGACGGGAACCATCCAGAGCATTCAGCCTGGGCTACAGTCCTGCTTCCACCCTCAGCAGAGATCTACTTTGCCAGGTTGGCTCTCCAGCATTCTTGGTTTCTTCATTTGTCAAATGCAAGTCTGTTCTGCTCACTCACAGAGTTGCTGAGCAAATCAAACCAGAAACTATTATCAAGAGGCTTTGCAAACTGTGAATTATTAAATAAAAATTTACATCTACTCTGCTAGTGCTGCTGATGTTGGTTCTTTATTCCCTGTTCCCAGCGAGGTGAAGATGGACCTGTAGGGAGGCAGCCTGCAGTTCAGTATGCAAAGCTGGTCTTCTCTGGCCTCCCCATCAATGGGTTTGCCCAAGTTCTTTGTGGCAAAAGCCAGCGCAGTGGTGTTTGCCTATGGCCTGGTGTCTGTAGGAATGAAATTTTTCCTTCACTAACAAACCTAGTTCAGAGGAAGACTGCCTGGCTGCTGTGTCTTCCCATCACCTTTGCCTACCTTGCTCTTCTGTTTCCTCTGTTTGGGGTTCAACCTTTTTAACTAGTTGTTCTGCTTTCTTGAAAAAAAATTTTTTTTTATTTTAACATTTTTTTTCCAATTTTTACTGAGGCACTGTGACTTATAATACAGATAGTGATAGAATTTCAGGCATATGATATTCCATCAATGAGCTGAAGTGATATTAGTTAGGACAGCAGGTACTGTGGTTGCCTTGCATGTGATCAACCCAGATTCAATCCCCAGCACCCCAAGCGGTTCCCTGAGCCTGCCTGAAAATAATCCCTGAGTGCAGAGCCAGAAATAATACCTGAAAACCACTGGGCGTGGCTCCAAAAACAAAACAAACAAACAAACAAAACCAACACTGTATCCACTTCCAGTCTCCTCTCCACCCATGTTCCATGGTCTTTTCCATCCATGAATGGGAGAATTTGGTGGCTTTGTTTCCTTAAATTCTCCTGCAGACCCACTCCAGGTAGAATTTGGTTCTAGATACGACTGAAGCAGCAGGCTGGGGCTTTGTTTCAAATGCAGCTGTGTGGCAGGAACCAGCAAAGTGGCAACATCTTTTATTACGTTAATTATTTTGGTGTTGGAGCCACACATTTGGGCTGCTCCTAGTCCTGTACTAAGGAGTCAATCGTTGATAGTGCTGGGGGCAACATGGTGCCAGGATGTAACCAGAGTGAATTGCAGGCAAGGCCAATACCTTGGCCCTGCCGTCTCTCTCCACTCTCACCTGGGAGGCTTGTTTCAGTCTACTAGACTTGACCCTTGTTCTCTTCCCCATGTTCAAGACTTAATCTATATAAGCCTTCAGCTTTAGGCAAGAAAAGTGATTCATTTCACAGGGTATTTTGTAAAAAGCGAACTTTATATTTGCTCAAATATACTACCATGATAAGTATCAGGGTCTCAATTCCAACCCCCAATCTCAGAGTCCAAACTTGCACATGGGAGCACTGGCTGGGATGTGGCCCAGCTGTGACACCTATTTTTGTGAGCATGAACCATGAATCCTATGCCTGGTGCTGCCTCACACTACTGACTGTGATCCCCTACAATGCTGTGGGGTCCCCAATGCCACACACACAATTTCTGGCATGTGAGCCCAAGACAGCAGCACCTATTCCTAGTGCCAGCCAGGATGAGCCATTCCCCCTTGCTCTCTTCTGCCAGGACCCTTGCTCATCCTGGGTAGATACAACTTTCCACTGACTTTCATGGCTTCCCTCTGTCCACATTACCAGGGTTTCTTTGGGAGAATCCTGACCTACTGTCAATCAGTGCTCTGGGAATTCCTCTCCCAACACTATCACTTGCACCTTCTCAGGCCTTCCTTATGGAGAAATCTATTCTGGCTCTAGTTCCTGGCATCTCAGTGAATGTCCGGGGTTACATTATTCAGCCGCCCATTTTACAACTGAGCAGCTAGAACCAGGCTCATGGAGGCAGATGTGTGAGGTGTGGCCCAATTTTACTCGATAAGGAAACTCTAAAATCATCGGAGACAACCTAATTTCTGGGCTCACTACCAGCACAGTCTGTCTCCTGATTTAATTTTAAACTGAGGGGGGTGGGGAGAGAGACAGACAGAGAGACAGAGACAGAGAGAGACAGAGAAAGAGCATGCTATCTCAAAAGGGAGAAAATTCTTGGAGGAATTTGCCACTGGAGTCACAGCTGTATGCTGTATCTTGGTGATACTTTCAGGTGCTGTAACAACTTCCCCAGGAACCCACCCACCCCTCTGCTCAGTCGAAGTCTGAGTGCTATTTATGCCCACTCTCACTTTCTCTTTTTATATTCCCTTTTTTAACAAAGGGAAAAGTGGCATAAGGTATAGCAAAGTGAGAAATTAATTTCATTTTGTTTGTACTCAGGCTAGGAGGTGAAGAGGAAATCCTTTTTTCTTGCTGAGAGCAAAGAAAGAATGCGCAGGGCAGGGGTTGTTCCAGGATTTTGTAAAAATGGCATAAAAGTCATGTTGGTCTAGACCTAAACTGTTGAGTAAGTAGAATCAAGTTCTTTATAGCCAGGGGACTATGCCTCTAAAGAGGGAATGACAAACAGAGCAGTGAGCAGAGAGAATCTCCAAAGCTGTAACTTCCAGGCCAGACAGCGATAGCATCCAATCACATTTTGCTGATGGATGAAAGAATAAAATTTTAACCACTCAGCAGAGGCCTTCCACACAAGCCCTTTCCAATCAACTTGAAGAATGCTGTTTGTTTTTTCCTTTTGTTTTTGGGCCTTTCCTGGCAGTAATCAAACCTTACTCCTGGCTTTGTACTCAGGGCAGTGCTTGGGGAGGCCATATGTGGTGCTGGGGATTGAACCAGGGTCAGCAACATGCAATGAAAATACTTAAACCTTGGGGCTGGGAAGGTGGCGCTAGAGGTAAGGCGTCTGCCTTGCAAGTGCTAGCGTAGGACAGACTGCGGTTCGATCCCCCGGGTGTCCCATATGGTCTCCCCAAGCCAGGGGCGATTTCTGAGCGCATAGCCAGGAGTAACCCCTGAGCGTCAAATGGGTGTGGCCCCCCAAAAAAAACAAAAGAAAATACTTAAACCTCTATACTATCTCTCTGACACCTGTGACTGTTTCTTTTCTAATTAATTAATATTTTAATTAATTAATTTTTAAAAGTTAGTCCTTGTGATTTATAGAGCATTTTATAATTGGGTTTTAGACATATAATGTTCCAATATCAATCTTTTTACTAGTGTCTACTTCTTCCTTCCAGCTTTCCCAGTTTCCCTCCCATCCACCTGTCTGTCTGCCTCTATGGCTGGCACTTTTATTATTAGTGCTTTTAATTTAAGGCCCTGTGATTATAAAATGAGGTGATGGCCAATATAGAAAAGACCTCTGTACTACTATGTTCATTGCAGCACTACTCACAGCTAGAATGTAGAAACACCGATTCTATGTATCTGTATATCTGAGAACACATGAGTGGATAAAGAAACTGTGGCATATCTATACAATAGAATAGTACACGGCTGTTAGGAAAATTGAAGTCATGAAATTTGCTTACACATGGCTGGATATGGAAAGTATGTTGAGTGAAATGAGTCAGAGGGAGAGGAAAAGGTATAAAAGAATCTCATTCATCTGTGGGATATAATAAAATATATTATGTTATTAATATCCAGAGACAGTGGAGATGACCAGGAGGAAGCTTGTCAGAAGTAGCAGGTAGTGAATTTATGGCAGATCAAGGGTCACTATGACAATTATAGTTGGAAATTACAACTCTGGATAAGAAGTGTATGCTGGAAGGAGATAAAGTGATAAGCATGATGCTCCTTCACTAATAATATTGGAAACCACACTAAGAAAAAAAATGAAGAGAAAGAGAGAGAGATAGATAGATATAGATATAGAGAGAACTAAAGATAGAGATAGAGAGTTGGATAGACAGATAAACAGACAGACAGATAGACAGATGGACAGACAGACAGACAGACAGAAAATGTCTGCCACAATGGTAGGTAGGGAAGAGGGCAAGAGGGAGGGTGGGAGAGAATCTGGCACCTGGGTGGTGGGGTGAAGGGTATTGAACATTATATGACTGAAACTCAATCATGACCATTGTAATTGTGCATGTCATGAAGATTCAATTAAAGAATTTATAATAAAAGTAACAATTAAATGAGGTGATGCCATCTGGCTATGGAGCATGGCCCTTCAGAGTGTGAAGAAACCTTCTCTAGAGACATGGCGATTGGACTGATTTCTGGAAAAGACTAAGGCATGCAGATGGGCAAATGGGCCATAGAGAGCCCAGGAATGACAGCTCAACTTGCTGGCTCTCACTTCTAGAAGAGACTCTGCTAAAATATTTTGAAAAGCCTAATACATAGAAAGGTTAAGAAGCATTTGGAATCCGGGTCCTGGGGGAAGAAACAGCTCTGAAGTGTCGATGAACAGTGCTGAGTGCTGCTTGTGTGTGAAATAGTGCCAAGGTTGAAGTCAGCTGGTAACAAGGTGACAAAGGAGCTAAGTGGCTGGTGAGGGTATGCAGAGGGAGGAGGGCGAGAAGGAGCTCTGGGCTCACATGTGAAACAGAAGGAGGTGCAGACAGGGGCATGAGGGTAAATGCAGGGGACAGAAACCAGGTCTTGAAGTGGAACTGGCTGGGTTTGGTTGGCTCTGTGGGGATGAGCTATAGGCACATGGCAGAAAGTAAGAGTCAACCCATCCCCGGAGTGTTGGACCCATCTGGAAAGAGACTCATTTCAAAGAAACAGCTCCAGGCACAGGTCCTCAAGTGTGACCAGGGAGCCCAGAACAGTGCAGAGGCTTTCCACCGGCAACCCCCTAGCACATGGTCCAAGGGAGATGTGAGGGACATCCTTGATGTCATGCCCCCACTTTCCCCTTCACATGTTTGTTGATGGTGCTTATGACTAGTGGCTCACACTTAAAAAGTGGTTGGATTGACACAATTGCAATGTTCTGATCTCTGCCTCAAACTCACATATGGTCTATTATGGTTTGAGAACAGGCTTACAAAAACAGTGGTATTTAGAAGTAGAAAAAGACCATTTTGGGACTTCTTCAGGTCCCAGGAAATAGGAAAACTATACTTTCTGCTTTGTTTTCCTCTCACTACCCATCAGAGCTCCTTCCACAGAGACCCAGACAGAACCAGTGTCAATAAATAAGTGGTTTTGCCATCTGTGATTGAAAGACTCAGTGGTAACTACAATAAACTACAACAGATTTACCTCCATATATAACTGGCTTGTTTAGACAACTTCGTTGAGCTGATCAAATTTGCTGAATTTCTTTTTAAAAATTTGGAGGTAGCTTTTCGGTCATGTTTACCAAAAATTATGTTGCTAAAAAATCGCCTTGAAGAACTGTAAAATTTCTCCTGCTGGCAGTGTCCTGATCACACACTTGGAGCAGTGGTTGGCACCTCTTTTCTACTAAGAACCATTGACATGCTCAGAACATCACTCACGGGTCAAGCAATACAGGCAGATTGGTCATGGGCAGCCTCTGAGAAGCTCACGTGTCTGCCCCCTTATGTATCAGACCATAGGCTTTTGTGAGGCCTGATGTTCCCCACAGTTGCTATGTCTGGGTCCACTCAGGACCCGTTTCATTGTAGACTTCTCAGGTCCTGCAGTTCTCTCCCAAAGGATACAAAAGAGGCAGGAGAGAAGGGCATGCTTCCATGTTAGAGGCAAGAACTCTTGCTTCTAGCCCCATCTTTCTAGGTCTACCCCTGACCAGATTGGGATGCACTGTGCTATTGGTCAAATGGACTAAGCCCAGATCTCCAGGCTTGTTTAAGATATTGTATGAACACCAGGATTTGCTTGCAAGGTCTCCTGCAGTTCTGCCTCAAGAGGCAGAATGGCCTTCCTTTCGGGCAGGAGTCCAACAGCCACAATAAGATGTCAACTCTACCACCTGCACTTCTGATTTCTAAGCAGAAGTCTCTGCCCTGGATCAGCAACAGAGAATACAAACACACCAGGCTCTTGTCAGAGAATACAATCTCAAACTGTCTGTTATTCAACTCCTATCAAAAGCCCAGCTGTGAAAAGCAATATTTACAAAAGATTATTTGAAGGACAAGCAGTTCACCCTTTCTTCAAAACACTCTCAATTCTATCCATGGATCAAACTCTACCACCTCACAGCTACACGCAGGGGCCATATTACTTTAGCTCCACACAGAACAACCATCATTAAATTGTATTTTAATGTCATACTGGTTTGATCTTATAAAAAAATTTCCTACAAGGAGCAGCCACAAAAAATCGGTTATTGTATTTGATGAAAACATTGTTGGAATATGGTTCATTATATAAGGGTTCACACAATGAAGTTTTCTTAGAAAGTAGCTTAGAAAAACATTGATTTTTTTTTTTTTTTTTTTTTTTTTTTTTTTTTTTTTTTGGTTTTTGGGCCACACCCGGTAACGCTCAGGGGTTACTCCTGGCTATGTGCTCAGAAGTTGCTCCTGGCTTGGGGGACCATATGGGACACCGGGGGATCGAACCGCGGTCCGTCCAAGGCAAGCGTAAGCAAGGCAGGCGCACCTTACCTTTAGCGCCACCGCCCGGCCCCGAAAAACATTGATTTTTAAATGATAATTTCCCTTTCCAAATAATTTTGGAGTGAATATGTCCTTGGCAGCCAAGAATCCTAGGGCCAAATCTAAAACTGGTGACCACATTGATTCTCATTTTCCCTATCTGTGCTCTTCTTTTCTCGGTCACTGTTTTCTTTTTC
This sequence comes from Suncus etruscus, assembly GCF_024139225.1. Lineage (NCBI taxonomy): Eukaryota > Metazoa > Chordata > Mammalia > Eulipotyphla > Soricidae > Suncus > Suncus etruscus. Next base: position 69,514,618 of record NC_064862.1, read on the forward strand.
TATATTTATTGTTATTTATTTGATGCATTTTCAGGAGTAAATAATCAAGCCTTGCATACACCTTATCCAAGCACCTCATATACCTGATTTCAGTCAGATGTAATCCCTAAGCATTGCTGAATGTGGGCTAAAAACCTAAAACAAAAGGGGGACAGAGAGATAGAACAGGGAACAAAAGACGTATACTGTACACAGCTGATCCTGGTTTGATCCCCAGCAAAGCACACAATCTCCTGAGCCCACCAGAAGTAATCTCTGAATATACAGTCAAGAGTAAGCCCTGAATACCATCAGATATGACCCAAAAACAAAAGTCAGGAAGAGACTGTTCATGTGGACACAAACTGTGCCATAGACTGTTCTTATTTGAGCTGCAACTCTCTTGCACTTGTATGATTGTAGCCTTTGTAAAAATGGGCTAATAATCTTACCCTTCATCAAGGTAACCTGTAGTTGTACTTGTCATGCATCTAAGCACTTTACTAAGTATGATCTACATAGTATCTACTTAGTTGTCTCAATGCCAGATGAATTAGTATTACATCTCATATAGATGAAGAAGCCAAGGTTCTGAGAAGCTAATAATTATCTGTTACTTACTTAGAACCAAATATGGGACTCCAGGATCCAATAGGGTATATCCACTGGAACAGAAACTGGTCACTTAATGGGAAGCTGATCATGTTAATAAATGCCCCAGATCTACAATGCTAGAACTTAGCATTTCTCCTGTATCATAATAAAACACTTCACCAGTCAGTTCAGTTGCAGCCTATACTTCTCGGGCTCTAATCAGAGTCCCTGGGAAATGATCTAATGAAAGGAAATGATAGTGTATTCTGTACAGACGTTTGTAAGGGCTCTGTATATATATATATATATATATATATATATATATATATATATATATATATATATATATTTTTTTTTTTTTTACAGAAGGCTCCTCATCATTTAAACAAAGAAGCCTCAACATCATCAAAATACCTCAGGCTTTATGCTTTTGAGAAACTTCTCACCAAGTCTCATAGGCATTTCATGACTTGACCCTGGATCCAGAAATGGTTCTGTCACACAGTGCCTGCCTTCAGTGCTTCTTCTCAACCATGGCTGTAAGATCTCCTCCACTAGCCTTCAGCCCTGTGAGGGAGGGTGATGTGTACTATTTCAGACCATGAGAAGACATAGCTTGGGAGCTTGATCTTTGTCCACAGTACCTGCATGAAGTGATGGGGGATATAATTGCCCTTTCTCTGATCCAACATCTAATAATGGGAAGATATAACGATAAACACAGAACACATTCCCCAAGGTTTCCAAACAGACTGAGGTAGAAAAACACACCATGAAAGAAGAAACTGACTCTAAACCTATCTGCATAAAAAAATAGTTAGCAACATACTACAACTGGAGTTTAGAAAGTGCAGGAGGAATGAAAACAAAATGAGTTCAGTAAGAAAGTTCACTGAGTAGAAAGAATATTTACTCCTTCTTTGAAAAGAAATCCTCATCTTAGAAGAGTCGTCAGCTTTCAAAAGTCCTCATCAAGTCTCCTTCTTAAACCAGGTACTGGTTCTGGTGCTAGGAAAAGAGAAGTGAGCAGTGGAATGAAGTCGCTACCCTTGCACTCATACAACCACCTTTAAAAAGTCAAAATAATTCTCAGAAGTGGTAAGAATTGTAAAGGTTTTTTTTTTTTTTTTTTTTTTTTTTTTTTCGGGCCACACTGTTTGATACTCAGGGGTTACTCCTGGCTAAGTACTCAGAAATTGCCCCTGGCTTGGGGGGACCATATGGGACACTGGGGGATTGAACCACGGTCCTTCCTTGGCTAGCACTTACTAGCGCCACCTCGCCGGCCCATAATTGTAAAGATTTTAAAGGGAAGATTTTTGTTTTGTCTTTGTTTTTAGTGGGAACAGGGACCTTCCTTACAACAAATTCCTTGTAGAACAGTGTGAGCTAAAAAGTGTTTGGAGATGGTACCCTTGATGTACTCTCTAAACTGAGACTGGAATAAAAGAAAGAAGGCAGGATGAACATTCTAGGCAGAGCTTGTGAGAACAAAGATGAAGGTCCAGACAGCTCCAGCTTCGTGAATCTATGAATCAAAAATGGAGGCCATGAGGCAGGTTATGGGTCTTTGGGAGGAATAGGCGCAAGATCAGATATAGCCTTAAGGACCACAGTGACAGACTCAGGGGGAGGAGATGAGAGAAAGAACAAAACTGAACAAGTAAAAAAAGAGACTTGAAAGTATTTCCATTTTGAAACTACTGCATAAAGATGCGATTTTCCAAAAATTCAGCATTAATGAAATGGTGGCTTTAAAATGGATAATCATTATATATGTGTTATACATATACAGATATGTATACATATAATATATACATTGCATACTTACTTTATAATCTATAAATTTTAACTGAATGATCTATAAATTAGATATTAATAACGTTGTTAAATATATGTACATATGTTTGGTTTTACGGCCATATCTGGCAGTGCTCAGGCTTTACTCTTGGCTCAGGATCACTTCTGGCAGTCTCAGGGAACCATATGGGATGTCAGTGATTAAAACCAAGTCTGCTACATGCAAGGCAAATGCCCTACTACTGAACTAGCGCTATGGCTCTGTGATCCTTTTTATTATCAACGAAGTGAGAGACCAGGTCTATGCTTGAAGTGGTAAAAGCACGTGTCCTGCATGCAGGAAGTTCTTTCTCTGACACTGCATGTCACCCTAAGCCACCCACCTCTAACCCAGGACTGCTGGATGTGGCCACCATAATGACAAACAACAATAAGACAAGAGTCAAAACCATATCCTTAGGTGCAGCTGCCATGTCCGCACCCAGCTAGCTCACTCTGTTCTTGAAAGAACGCTCTGTTCTTGTAAACCAATCTATGAAAAATTATGGCTATACCAGAAAAGCAGCTGAAAACTGATAATCTTGAAAGAAGAAGGAAGGCCAAGTCCCCAGGCCATGCCTGCTAGACCCATCACCCACAATCCCTGTTTTACCAGTGGCCCTGATTCACCACTCCTCTATGGCTTCCTGCAGAGACACCAATCTAACCAATTCTCCAGGTATTTGGGCTTATATCACCAGGACATTATTTGGCATTGAGTGCAGGCACCCAATTCCACTTCCATTCTTGCCTTCTTGTACTTTCAGAAGTCCTGGCAGCTGGAACTAGTCCCCACAAAATCCATAGTATTAGAAATAGTCCTTAGAATTCCTGGACTCCAAATTTTTAATACTATCATCCCCATAGAAACACACCAATTTAGATGCCAATGTGTACATGAAACCATCTAATGTTCGGAAACAAAAGAAGTAACAGAATGGTTAACTAGCAACAAGAGCTTACTAACTCTGACATTAACTTAATGACCTCACTGTAAGATACAGAAATTTTCATAAATTTTCTTGTTGCTGTACTTTGTTTCTTCTTTATCCTTTCTTTTCTCTTTCCTTTTAACATATTTTCCTCCCATTTACCTGATAGCAAATGTATTATGATAAACAATGTCAACTATGTGAAATATGGATTTTAAATAAAGTAATTTATATTTATAAAAAATGGGACTGGTGAGGTAGCACACGACATAAAGTGTGCCACCGTGCACACCTTTGTTCCATCCCCAGCACTGCATGTGTTCCTTTGAGCACTGCCAAAGAGTTTCACTCTTAAACTGAGCCAGGAGTAGCACCAAGTGTGACCCAAATTCTCTAAATAAATATAATTAAATAAAATGAAAAAAGAGTCATAGTCTATAAGAAGGTATTTGTGAATCATACATGCATATATAGGATTTGCATCCATTATATATAATTAATTGCATGCTTACTTTATAATCTATCAATTTTAACTTAATGATATAAAATTAGATATTAATGAAGTTTTTAAATAATACACCCAGCCAACAGTCTATTTTATCAAGTCATATTCCTTAGCCAATTTTTCCTCCTGTGAAGCTGATGAGAATACCTAATCAGGCCGAGATTGGTTATAGTAAGTAGAGTTAGGGCCACAGGTCTGCCAATGCCACTAAGCTTCCATGTGCCCTTAGGCAAGGTTGAGCCTTGGTCAACAGTGTCCCCCTGTGTATTACCCAGTGATAAGATCTAAAATTCTTATATGAGTCTAGTGCTGCACTTGAAGCATGAAGCTATTCTCAATGTTTTTGTGTTTGTTGGGCTGTTAGTTCTACTTCTGAATCCTAGAACTTATTTGGAAGTTAGTTTACCATTGTTAACTCCTATGTTCTGTTCAACTCTGAGTTTTAATAGCATTGAGACATAACTTCCATTTATTTTTAATAAAATGATTGGTTTTAGGTTCAATTGAATTCATAAAAAGGGATATAGAATAGTTTCAAAGAATTTCTCTCTTCTTATTTGCATGTAGATGCAACATGGATTTCACTGTATTAATTTTGTAGCCTGCCACTTTAAATAAGTTTACAAGTTCATTGTTTCTAGGAGTTTTCTGTTGAGTCTTTAGGGTTTTCTAAGTATAGTATCATGTCATTTGCAATTAGTGGTAGTATGATTTATCCCTTTCCAATATGAATTCCTTAATATTTCTTTCTTATCTAATTGCAGTGGAAAGAACCTTGAATAGTATGTAGAATAATGATGATGAGAGTGGGCAACCTTGTTTATTCCTGAGCTTAGAGGAAACACTCCCAACTTTTCACCACTGAGTACAAAATTAGCTGTGAGTTTGAGCTATATAACTCAACTGTATTAAAAAATGTCCTTATTTTCATTTTATTTGCTTTAGGGGCCACTCCTGGTTCTGTGATCAGGTGTCACTTCTGCTGATGCTGAGAGTTAGACATGTGGCCCTGGGGAGAATGAATCCAGGTTGTCTGTGAGCAAGACAAGTATTTGTACCATAATTCTGGTCCTATTACCATCTTATTAAGAATTTTATCATGGGAGCTGGAGGAGCTGGAGAGATAGCACAGGGGTAGGGCATTGCCTTGCTTGAAACCAATCCAGGACAGACAGTGATTTGCATACCGGCATCCCAGATGGTCCTCCAAGCCTGCTGGGAGTGATTTCTGAGCTCAGAGCCATGAGTAACCCCTGAGCACCACTGGGTGTGACCCAAAAACAAAACAAAACAAAAAGAATTTTATCTTAATGAGTATTGGATAACCTATACTAGTAAGAGTCACACACACACACACACACACACACACACACACACACACACACACCAAAAACAACTAGAATTGGCATGGATGTAGGGAAAAAGGAATAGTCTCTCACTGTTATTGGGAATGTTGACTGATTCAATCTCTTTGGAAACACTTAGAAAAAAACAAGTATTGAGCTTCCTAATGACCCATAAGTTTCAGTTTTTGGCTTCTTAACCCAAATACCAACTAAAATTAAAAAATATTTCATAAGAAATTTGTGTTCGTATCTTTTTGCTTTACTATTCATAATGGCTAAGATCTGGAAACTGAGTGTCCAAAAGTAGACAGTGGTTAAAAAAATATGTTAAAAAATACTGTGGTACATATACACAATGGAATAATATTTTGCTGTAAGAAAATATGAAAGCGAGCAATTTGCTGCTTCCTGCATGGAACTGGTGAGTGTCTACTGAATGAAGTAA